>NW_013665735.1:206983-208575 GCF_000517525.1 Limulus polyphemus | reverse complement strand
ATCATCCTTTCGTTTATTCAATAATCGCTTTCGACTAACTTGTTCTTATTCGATGACGAGGAACCCACTTTGAGACTAATAATGGCTGGAGACGGCTTAAATGGGTAATGAAGAAAAACTTTAATACAAGTTTAACATGACAGCAAATGTACAACGGTTCGACAAGGTTTTGTCTGGTGATGACAAAACCTTGTCGAAACGTTGTACATTTGCTGTCATGTTAAACTTGTATTAAAGTTTTTCTTCATTACCCATTTAAGCCGTCTCCAGCCATTATTAGTCTCAAAGTGGGTTCCTCGTCATCGAATAAGAACAAGTTAGTCGAGAGCGATTATTGAATAAACGAAAGGATGATGAGATAAATGGGTAAGTAGACAAGCTTAATAACGGCATTATGAACTTTAAATACATCTATTTTTAATATTACTCTTTATTTTGCTGAATATTAGAAAAACGTTGAAACTGTATTAGTTAGCATTCAACATTTACATTTAAGTAAGTTAGTAAAAATTCATGAAAGAAAATGTATCCTTCAAAACGTTTGATACTTCTGATGTAAATATAAAAGTAGTGAAAATCAACTGATAGTAAAATTGTAGGAAGAATTTACAATATATATATATATTTAATAATTATACATGAGACAGAAATAGGAGTTACACATAGGCAGTGATTCTTTTTCTAAAATATTGATAATACGAAGATAAACCTCCGCCTTAGATGTGAAGGAACGTTCATATTGTTTTATGAAACACTTTTTTTTATTATATGTCGTGAATGTATTTTACTAATGTAGGTGGCGTTGTTTATAACAGTAGGGGAGTTAGCAAACTTAATCCTACACTATACCGAAACCCCAAAAAAGGAAAAATAACTTTAAAAAATGAATGTTTCTAAAGATATTGATAATACAAGGACTGGGATGTCTTAAAATTATAGCCAAGGCACAAAAGTAACGCTTAAACGAGAGTCATAATAGATATAAACAATGCACGCATCTTGTTCTTATTTGCAGATCAAAACACATCTATATAAATATAATAGTACTGTCTGTTGTATGTCCATGTAACCATTTCGCAGGGTGTGGATGGATCTTCACGAAAATTGGTATGGAGGTTCATTAGGTCAATGCGAAGGTACATACTAATTTTCAGTTTTGCATTTTGCGGTTATTAAGGGCGTTTTTGACTTTTTGCGTTTTTACCACTACTTCGCCCCCCCCCCTCCCCTGTAGATGGATCTTCACCAAATTTGACGTAGAGATTCATTGGGTCCATGGGGAGATAAATACAAATTTTCAGTTTTGTGGTTTATATGGGCGTTTTTGTGTTTTTGCGTTTTTTACCACCATTTCGCCCCCTGTTGATGGATCTTCACCAAATTTGACGTAGAGATTCATTGGGTCCATGGGGAGATAAATACAAATTTTCAGTTTTTTGGTTTATATGGGCGTTTTTGTGTTTTTGCGTTTTTTACCACCATTTCGCCCCCTGTTGATGGATCTTCACCAAATTTGACGTAGAGATTCATTGGGTCCATGGGGAGATAAATACAAATTTTCAGTTTTTTGGTTTATATGGGCGTTTTTGTGT
>NW_013665735.1:203527-206973 GCF_000517525.1 Limulus polyphemus | reverse complement strand
GCGGTTTCACATTTGGTGTTTTGCAGTTTTTATGAGCATTTTTACGTTTTTTTACAATTACATATAAGGGAAGCAACTTTTCACGTCCTAAGATAAACTTTCATTAATCATGAATTTACATAACTTCCGTCCAGGGGACGGGCACTCCAGCTAGTTATAAATAAACAATTTAAAGATACTGCGCAAAGTTGCCAACATATTGTTTATTTAAAGACATCACGGAATTGTTAGCGTTTCAAATTTCTTCCAAGATCATTGTTGGTACATCTTTAAACTATAATGCACTTATCAATTATATACAGAATCAACAAATATAATTACTTCAGAATGGGAAGCCTTGGGATGAGCTATTTATCTTTTCCTATTAATACAAATCTATCGGAGAACAAACACTGTATAATAATATTAAAGACTGCTTCATTTGTCACCAGCTTTAAAGTCCGTTAAATATATTGGAAATAACCATAATAGCATAAACAACACTTGAGCTTAAGGATACGGTTTTTGTTGACAGATTTCAGGAGATAGATAGTAAGGAGTGCCAATAGCTGTTGTAGCAAGGTCTTGGTTTCCTTTCAAAAACCGAGCTATCCCAAAGTCTCCGATCTTAACTATGCCAGTACTTGTTAGAAATAGGTTCTGTGTTTTCAGATCTAAATGTAAGACAAGAGAGTATAAATCACCATTTAGACAGGAATTATCTATATATATGACTCGGATAAGTATGGTAACATTAATGATTTGATAGGAAAAAAACGTGCTATAGGAATGCATAAGATTCTTGTTCAGAAATATAACTCAGATAAATATGGTTACATTATTGATTTGACAGGTAAAAAAGTGCGATAAATATATGTAGTTGACTTAGGCAGAGCCTTCATGATGAACAAACAAAAGTGAAACGGGCAGCTACTACCTAGTTCAACGTGAAACGTGTGGGCAGTCTTGGAGTACTAGCCTACGAGTAGGGGAGTAAACAAAAACCAACACTGTACAAAAACTAAAACAAAAAAGTATTTAAAAATTAACTTACATCATAGAAGCAACATAATTAATTCATGTACCGTAAAATAACATTTAAAAAAAGGGCAACGAACTGGTATTTTGAAGAGAAAAGGAAGATGAAACGAAAAAAACAACGTTAACTGTATGATTGTTGCGTCGTAAAGAAAAATAGACGAACCATTCTCCAATTAAATATTCTTCAAAACTATTTATTAAAACTTTAGAACTTAACATATAAATGTTGGAGAAAAACAATGTTGAAATATAGTTGTAAATGTTAAAAACATCGAAACACGTAATGAACGTATCGCAATATTAGGTACAAGTAATAGTGGAGTAGGGTAGAACAATGATAGCGAATGATGTTCAAAAATTAAGTTCGGATGTTATGAATTAGTTCTTTGAGTAAGTACAAGAGATTTTTAGAAAATGTGAAATGTTATCAATTGTACAATATCTATGAATCCTTCTCAAAACGAGGAAAAGAACAGGCTAAAAGATGTACCATTTTTCTTATTTTGAAAATATCAATGCAAATTATCCAAAGAAACAAAACCTTACTTACGTCACACACGAAAAAAGTATTTAAAAAAATAGGAAATTGTAAGATTTAGATTGTTTATCTTTAAAACGTGACAGATCTACAAAGAATTACCAGGAAATACTTTATTTTCCTAGTTGAAAAGCTATAAAATGGATAGAAGCTGAAAAGGCACTGCACAGTTAAAATATAATTTAAGCGGTTTACGTTTAAACAAAAAGTAATAAACCTAACCGACAAAATACAAAAACGTATAAAACGGTAGACGAAAAGTAAGAGATGGAGATAGGTGTTGTAATTAATGAAAACTGGGGAACAAAGAGGAAAATTATACAGTTCACAGATTTGAACAATCACTCTACTAAGGCATTAACCATAAATAACACTCACAAATCTTACGGTGTGTGCGTGTGTAAAACATTGCGGTTTATCAGTGACACATTAGGTGTTTATATTGAGCAATAGTTTAATATATTACTTAATCGAGTCAAATCAGTACTCCCTATTAAAAAAAATTAGATATGAAATAAAATGGCAGAAATGAAGTATTTTGTAAGTTATGAAAAGATAAATAGGTATTTCTGTAATAGGTTTAAAAAAACCAACTAAATTATGCTATCAGCACTATATATAAACAGTATCAAGATGTCACAATGTAATACAATCGCAGTTAGTACACATCAAACTATCTAGACCCAATGGAAAGAATAACAAAACCATTTACATTAATCCCACTATATGAAGAACTAAACAAACCAAGCAAAGTTAAAATTCAGGAACATAATGGACAAAGAAGACTTAGAAATACTGATCGATCTATGTTTGATCATCATGCCAGAGAAGACCATGCAATAAAGTGGAATAAGGATGAAATAATAGGATATAAATCGCACACTAGAAAAATATACGAAGCCTTCCAAATCCACCTAACTAATAACAAACAAACAAAACCTGGATATTCCAGTCCAACTGTTAAGTGTTACTGAACGAAAAGCTTATTGGGCAGTGGACTTGTGGGAGACAAAAGACAGATCCGAAAGGTTATTTTTTTTACAAAAAACCTAGTTTCAAAAGTAGTGGATAAACTAAAATGAATGTGGAAAAAAACGCTTGCAGTTAACTTTTTTATAACAATTTTCAAAACTAGCTTACAGTTAAAATACTAGAAAGCAAATAATTAACATAATAGCAATTATTATCAAAAATTACTAAAAAATTATCCACAATTTAGATAACTTGTAAGAATAGAAAAAAATAACGATTTCATGAAGTAAAATTAAAGTAATATAGGAATAAAGAGTTAATGATTTTATTTTTCAAACTTCAACAGAATCAAGAAATATCACAATTAACAGAGCCCTTACAGCTAAATATAAAATGAAAAAAAAAACATTTAAACAATAAAGGTAAAATAACAAACCTGTATTCAGATATAAACGTTAACGAGAACATTTTATAATAATGTAAAAATTTAATATCACCCTTCACTTCAAATTTGAGATAAAAATATAATTACTTTTTCATTTTCACTTTCAGACATGAGTAACATTACCTTCCAGTAAGAGCAAGATATGTACTTCAAGCGAAGCTAAAGATCAACCTGTCAATCACTAACTGTAAAAGGCTTATTCCCTTTGTCACTCTGTCGAGAACGCTTTCACGCTCCTTTTTTGGTAATGCTCAACAATATAAATTGTCGCTTAGCAACAAAATTATCACTCGATTGTTCTTAGGCCAACTATGGTGTTTATGTTGAATGCTCAATATTCATGTTGATTTGTTAGAAAGGTTTTTTTTTTATACAATTTCGATGACATAACACCAAAGTAGTTTAATTCAGAAGTTTTATGACATTGAGTTGTAGCCAAAAGCAAAATAAAATTTACCGAGTAGTGTTTCA
>NW_013665735.1:188865-202627 GCF_000517525.1 Limulus polyphemus | reverse complement strand
AATAAACGTTTATTACTACCAAATATCTTTTATCCTTTGTACAGTCGGAGGAGTTGAAAATTTGTATCGGAATATCCGCACTATGTTTTATACTTCCTGACCTAGAATACAGTGAAAAGGCTCAAGAGTGCTATTTAAGTCTCTTTCAGAGTGCACACGTACATTTTTTCACGATAACATTTTATTTTTATGCGAAATTTTACTAAAAATGTGATGATTAAGAAATTACTTCGAGACTAATGAAATACGTGAAGAGTAGGTGAATTTTGGAGGTACAGACAAATTTGTTTTAGTTAAATTCTATAATTTTCATTAACCGTTCAACAATAATTTCCCGTCATTTTTGACGGGCTTTTATACTACTAGTATAGATAATTAAATATACTTTATAAAGATTAGAATGCATTGTTTCATCAGTTGTGTACCCTCGCTGTTAACACTTTCGGCTGTAACAACAGGCGAAAACAAGTTAAAATATACGAAAGTTTAACAAGAGATTTTCTTAAAAGAACTAGAAACAAAGTCAAATACCTCGATGAAGAATGTTCAGAGTATGAATATATTTGAGACCTAGACAGATCTGAATGAACCAATTCAGGATTTTCTGAAACAAAAACAGGGTATCTTGTGGTTATTTTATTACTCAAGTTTATATAAAAGCAATTCGCAGTACATAGAGTGTAAAAAAAAAAAAACTTTCTAAAATCGACTTAAAGTACATCTATATACAATAAACGTGTTGAACGTAATCCAAACACGGCCTGAACGTTTCGTTTGCTAACAACAATTGAGTTATTACGGAAAAACTATTCTGAATTGCCGTCTTACTTTTGAAATCTTCCAAAACTGTCACATATTTTAATTACTCCAGCAATATTTTAAGTAACTCCAGAATCTATGTTTTGTATAGCCATTATCTGAGTAACCAGGATAAACATACGTGTAGGAATATAGAGAAAGTTAGGAAATCCTGTATATTCTATGGCACAACGTACACATAAAGCATCGTTTATATATATAATTTATCATGATTGAAGAAACACAAATATTCAATATTGGTCTTTAACACAATTTACTGAATATAGAGAAGTGAATGTCTTAAAACAACGTCAAATTCGAAAGCATATATTGAAAATATGAGGTAAACTCCAAAATAAATCAAAATTGTGTTACTCATACAAGATACCAGTAAGAAGTGATTATATGTACTAAAATTTCTGCATGCTACACACTGCGTAAAATAATTAAAGTGCAATTTGAAATAATATTTCAGTTCTAACATGTCAATCACTCAGTTCATTTTTACAAAAATTAGACATCTGGCTTTCATTATGTGATATAAAGTGAAAACTATTAGTTATTCAGCCTAGGCTAGTAAATGAATTTCACAGACGTGGCTTTAAATCGTGAGTACATGACATACATATTACTTCAATATAGAATACGACCACCAAAAACTGCCTAGTACCAATACGCCATGTTAAAACCAGCTTTGATGATGTCCTGGAGTATCCTCGATTGCTCTCCTGAAAGGCCCGTTTTCAGGGCATCTTTAATATCTGGATTTATTTGATAAAATGCAGTGCGTCATTCATGAACATCATGTGTGTGTTAGTGTACATGGTTCATAGGATTAAAATCCATTTAGCATGCAACAAAATCTATCAAAATGTTTAGCACAGTGGAGGCGAACGTTTTCATGCAAAAGGGGGATATCAGGGCTAAGTGCTCCATCATAATGTAGCACTGGTTATCATTGTAAATAAAATTGTTCTACATGTCGTTAGTCCAAAGGACGTTTGCTTGACACAGTTGTGTGTTGCTATAAATGGAACGAGCCTTATTGGATGTTGGGCATATAGCAAAACCTAGTGTACTCTGATTCTAACCGTTTGTGCATTAACATGTCGTCCAGTTGCGGTTGCATCTAACCCGCTCTCAAAACGTGTATCCAATCATTGTGGCAAACAAATATTGACAAATAGCTGTGGTTTGCTTGTGTTATACATCAAACGTTCGTAAACTGTGTATTACAGGAGGTACTATTGTCGGTCGCAGAACAAGACACATTAGGGCAAAAATAATTATGTTAAAATTATTTACAAGAACACAAGTACACTTTTCGGAAATATGTTAGTACAGTAATCCCTCCTCTTTCACTAGTAAAGCAGAAATCCCACAAAACTGCCTGGCTAATCTGGTAGATCGAGAGTTGGGAAAATTTGGGAATACCTTTTGTAGATAATAGCATTTTTGTACAGATTTCCGAGCAATTTTAATATCACTTTAGAAACCGTTCTACATCGTAACGACACTGTGGTATCATAATAACTAATTCACACCCGCCTGTTTATATCATCTATGTTCGAATCGTCTGATGGCTCTCTATAAGGCAAACATACAATATCCCCTGTAATGGACAATTTGGGGCACTTTAAACTCGGTGATTGACCAAGTGATAACTGAGACAAGGCTATAAGTATCACAGGCTGAAAACCTCATCATTCTCAATTTAGATCAAATGACTGATTATCTGACAGTGTTCTATATCAGTTTTTTTTCTTATATAGCTCTTACATTTCAAATTATGATTATTCTTTAATCGTTTGGTCCACTTGAATTATGTGGGTAAGACAATTTAGTTATAAACTGACATTCATAGATAAGCATGCAAATATCAGACTAAGAATTTGCGGTATTTGATATGCAATAGTAATTCTAAGGAAAGGTATCTAACAAAATACTTACAATGTACAACTAGAAAAATCAATATTAAAGGAATTAAGTGCGAAGTTTCAATTTAATTTAACTTTATGGAACTGAATAATACATATTTACTCGTTTTTTTCAATAAATATGATTGGGCCGTTTATCTAATGTTTAGAAGTAAAACATGATACAATATAATATACAGATAAAGTTTAATACGAAGATAAAAACATAATAACAAATTATTCTATTTATTGAGAAAAACCTTATTATTATTATGATTAAGTATAATGGAAGATTGTAGTATTAGAATATAAAAAATTAATTAAAATTATTTTAAACTAAATGAAAGCCTAATGGGGTGCATTTTACTTTCTAGAGATGACTTTTCTCGCTCAAGGAAGAACGTTTTCTATGAATACAAGATTTGTTTTTTGTTATAATGAACATTTTCCAGACATCTCTGTAAAAATGGTAGGTCCATAATATTTAGTTTAAAGTTCACATTGTAATAGACAGTTTTTCAAGTTTTAAGTATTTGTTGTATTTGATATAAAGAATAACCAAAAACAGCTCTTATTCTGTCTACTTTTTGAAATGTATTTGCTTTCGCATAAATGGTCACAGTAAATTTTACTTGATGTTTTAAATTACAGATTTGATGTGCCCTAATGAGATTCGTTATATAATTAATGTTATCATGTGTTTTTTTTATGGTTAAAGATACCGTTCTATATATATTTTGCTGTCGTCAAGTGTATGGGTACATGGCAAATACATGCTGTTAAAAACCATAATAATAATATTTCGAATTCATTCTGTTACCTCGAAGACCTTAGTAATATAATAACAAAATCTTTATCCTATAGTTATAATATTATCGCAAGAAAAATATATATTTATGGACATAACAATACCTTAAATATATTATTTTATCTTGGAATCCAACGAAAAACGTTTAGTTAGTTAAGCCTTTCGTTACCAGATGGGTTTTTATTGCATTTTACTTTCTACAATCAACAAATGACTTTTCTCGCTGTGAATAAAAGATTTGTTTTTTAAATCTCTGTATTATAAATGTATTACATTTATTATCCGTGCCAAGGTTATCTGAACATATTTTATCTATAGGTAGTGTCCTATCTTGCTCATTTCTTTCCTACTTTCATTAATTGTACAAACTGAAAATATATCATCAACTTTAATGAAGATAACGAACTCAAAGGTTTTGATGAAATATGTAGCGTTTTTACTAACCTATATGAAAAAATTTAATACGGAATAAATTTATCTGAAATCTAAAAGAACACACATGATATATTAGAAATACCACTGCTGCTGATAATAATAAAAAATGAAAATATAAATCAAACCACATTATCAAAGCATTTACCACTAAAAGTATATTGTAGTAATATAGATACTATTGCTACTTCTAAAACGAAACAGTTAATCTTAGTATTGATTAATAAAGCACTGGATCACTAGGTAAAGAATAAATCTTGGAATTTTTCACAAATTTGATAGAATCTCCCACTGTAATTTATGAAAAATTCAGTGATTTTATTGCGATCTTGATGTTCTAAAAGTTATAATACGAAAGTAAAAATAATTTCCGAATCACATGTAGTAACCGAATTTTGGAATATTGAGTTAAATGGTTAAACGACTTTTTTAATTCACATATTCCTAGACAGTCTACCAATATTTCATCACGGTTTAATATTTTAGCCCCATAAACAAAAAAGACATTAATATTAAAAATAGTCCTAGTTACCTTCAGGCTAACTGAAAGCAAAAAAATCAATATACTTCAACGTCAGTGCGAGAGTACTTAATTTGACAGATTGGTTAGCATAATGTTTTATTACTGCGAAATATATCAATTCAATAAAAACTATCCTCTCCTCTCCTAACCTCGAAAAATTATTATTTCAAATTGTCACCATCAATATCAAATTTTGTTTTTATAACATTTAAATTTAGAAGAGTATTCATATACTATACCTTTTCTGAAAAATATATCCCATTTTGCTTTTGAATAGCTGTGTATAAATCCCCTGGAAAATAAAAAGTATAGTTTATCAGATCTTGATGGACATCTATCACAGTTTCTACCACATAGTAAAGCAATGACAAAGATTAACGAATATAATTTCTTCGTTACATCTGATATCCTAAAATACTTAATGATATCACGAAGCTGAAAATATCAGGACAAAAGTGGAAACTTTTAACTGCAGTTTACACTTATCAAAACATTACTTTAATTGTGTAATGAGTTTTATTTTTTCCCCTATAACACGAATCTAATATAGTTCCAAATAGCTCTCATCATCTCTTTTCGTTTCAGTTTTCAGCGATAATTTCCATTCAACTTTTTTTATCACACCTCTTATTTTCGGTGACGGTCCGTTAATCGGAAGATGTAAGTTTGTTGTTTGTTTTGTTAACACTTAAAATATTGAATTGATTGTTCAGTTACATTTGTGAAACTTTAAGACAAAAACATCCAAGGATATGACCTAAAAGATTGTAATTTCTCATCAATGGATGGATAATGTTTATCATCGTTTCCCTGATGTTATTTTATTGTATGCATGTACCAAGACACACGGTAGAGTGTCGTGCGGCCAAAACAACCTGCAGGACACACAGTATGTTATTAACAAGAGTGATAGTTTAGCGATTTTCCACTTTCCGTAGCTCGGACTATTCCAAACTATTACATATTATCAGTGGATGTGCTCTATTGGATCCTTACTTCAACTACCAAATTTCAAGGTAATCCATTTAGAAATATACGAGATATAAAATTTCCAATTTTGATTGAAGTTCTTCCTTTTTTTTTTCTTCGGAAACTTTATTTGATAGAAAAACATACTTAACATTTATGGATTTTTATTTCTCAAATTTGGTACACTGATAGATCTTTACAACCTACAATTAGATTTAAAATTTGGTCTAAGTATAAGCCACATAAGCAAAGTTATTCAACAAAAACAGCTAAATTTTGACGAAAATGTTTGCGCACGCCTACGCAAAAAAGCCACATGAGATATCGGCCTAATATTTTTACTACATCTTCATTTAAGAGTAAAAGTAAACCGTTTTTAGTTATTATGATTAAATACGGCTGATTTAGAGCAACAAACCTATAAGATGAAAGAACGTGCAAATATGTAAGTATTGGTTAGGCCAACCAAACTAGATTAGCAGTTTCTAGCTCAAGTTTTCAAAAGAACCATAATTGTAAATAGTTATTATTCATTGCCAACATTTAAACACAAGTTTGATAAATTTTATGAAATTCTCCTATTTAAAGAGCGTTTAGTGTCACGTGACATCAGCGTAAGTAATTAGCGTAAATAATGATGCTTGATGTGGCTGTACCAAGTGCATGCAGGTGATGACAAGAAACTATTAATATGAATTAAATGGCGTTACTATAAAGGAAGTCAGTAACATTGTTTTAGAAAGAAAATATTACGACCATATATTTCAATTAAGCTGGTTGGTTCTGTAAAGTATAGGTATGCTCCGAATAATAGGGATGCAATACTAAAGCCAGTGTTGTTTACTATCGAGTGCCACTTTCTTACATGCTATGGTTTGTTAGTGTGTATTGACATAAAGTCATGATATCTAATCAAAAACACCTTAGGTGTGAAAAAAGGCGCAGCCAAAAAAGGATTGAGAGTACGACTTAACGGAATAAAATCAAAATTGGCGGCCAAGCTGATAGTTACATTTATAGCATTGATGAGAATTTTACAGGAAATATTCATTCATTACTTAGCTTGGCCGCGTATTTTGTTTTACTCACCATCATGCTTAAAGTTGAACAAAAAATGCGGTCTGGCTAACTAATGAATGAACATTTGCTGCAAGATTCTTATCAATGCTATAAGTGTAGCCAATAATTTGGCCGCTAATTTTTTATTTCATTCCTTTAAGTCGCACGCTCAATACTTTGTTGGCCACACCTTTTTTTTTCACACCTAAGGTGTTTTTGATTAGATAGTGTTAGCTACAAAGGATTGGATTTGGGAATCTAGCTGTTCTGCGAGAATGAACATTCAAAATTGTTATTACGTAGTGCTGTGACAACAAATGTTATATCCCCGACTCAATAAACATGTTGATAGCTTCCAGTTAGTAAAATTATCTTGACACCGAGCCAATGCAATGAGCTGTACACTACAATGTCGATTCAAATATTTGTTGTTTGTATTTAAAACGAGAGCAAGGTGTCAGGGGCGTCTAGTCCCCCGAACCCCACTCTTTACTATAATAACCAAACAACTAAATCAAAAGTTTTCCTACAACATCTCAAAAACACATGCACACTCACTTACCACCACTTTTGATAACGACTCTAAGAAATCGGTAGACAACTACACCTCAGAAAACAAATACAGGTTCACAAACAAATTTCCAGTTAACACTAACTTAACACCAGAAGACATGATCCCTGACCACAATTATATAGCAACGCATGACATAGTGCACACCGCAAAATCATTAAAAAATAGCCCCTCCCCCCGGAGAAGATAACATTCCTAACATATGTCTGAAATAACGAACTACAAAATTATGTACTCACCTAACACCTAACCAGTATTTTTACTCTCATTCTCAGACCTGCTCACATATCACCTAAATAGAAGACGGCTACAAATTACCACAATACCTAGAAAACTACAGACCTATAAGCCTAATCAACACAATAGGGAAACTTCTTGAAAGAATTGTTACGCCTCCGTTCGTTAGTTAATTTTCCGTAAAAATTCTTTCCGATGAAACTTTAGCGACACAAGTCCTTTCTTAAATAAAACTAGTTTATTCTTTCTCAATACAACTTTGAAATTCACTTAATTTCAACGGTCACGCTATAGCTTAAACAAACGCTATAATTCACAACGAACGACTCACGTGCTCGACTCAACAGTACGTCTCTATCTCTGTCTGCAGTTCAATTACACATTGTTGCCGTCAGTTCTTACCGGTCTTATATATACAAGAATACCACATATCTAGTAACCTCTCGAGGCTTCAGGAAGGGACGTGAACGTTCGAGAATGTAACGTGTTGCTAGCGTCACGTGACCCCCGCTGTCGTAACAGAATCATAACTAAAAGATTAATAACTTTATTGAGAAAAATATGATACTACCAGAAATACAAAACAATCTGAGAAAAAAAAAACAGTCAAACAACAGATCATCTAATTAGACTCACGGAAACAATAGTCAGATATATATCTGATTTCCTTAATGACAGAACAAAATTAAAAGAAATACATCTAAATACTTCAAGACTCAGTCTTAAACGATATTAATTGGCCCTCCTCCAAAAGCCCTATACAAGTAGCAAAACTCGTACAGCAACAACTTAATCTTATACAATCATGATGCTCTAAATGGAGAGTAATCCTAAACCCAAACAAACACAATTCATTATCCTCTACAGAGAATTACGCAGAATATAAATATATAACAGAGAAATATAATCCATCAGTTTCCAATATATAATTCCCTAGTGAAAACTAAAGCTCATTAGGAAGCCACGGATGCGATATCAGTTGTGGAACGTTGTTAACAAATATTTGTACTGTTCTTAAAATCTCAAAACGAACTTTTTAATACCTAGTTTATGAAAACAGTCTCCTAGTTAAATACATATCAGGAAGAACGAATGTAAGATCCTTTCTTCCAGATAGGCGATTAGTGTACATTTATTCATGAATTTTAGTCGTTTTATAACACTTACTAGTTTGTTATACTAAACTTGCAATATTACAAATACATGACTGGTTGAAAGTATTACATGTTTTGTGTAATGTTAAGTTGAGCGGATCTCAATAGAAAACGACAAGTATATATAAATGCTTTTTAAATAATAATAACCTATACCATTTTCCTTGCAGTTAGTTTCACTAAATCTTACTGGTTATAATGTTTAATAATTCTTAAATATTCTTGTGAATCATAATTTCACACGTGTAAAAAATATTTTGTATTGTATTGCGTAGATTTAAAACTAATCTAAACCTTCTAAGCTGGCTAAATCTTGCAAGATATTATTATTGGGAATACGGCCTAAAATGATGTTTAGAGAAAATGTAACAAACTGATGATTCAATACAATATAATCTTTATGAAATATCATTTTTCTGGTATACTAATTCATAGCATTGAATATTTTTAATCATTGTGTTTATCCAAATGTCTATTAATGTATACGCTATGCAAAATTTAAAATTGTTGGTCCTAATTTCTATAGTTAGCTTTTGAACAGGGTGTACTTAATTTCTTTATTGACAATTTCGAACTTTGAAGTTCTGTTGTAGGAGTATCCTATCAATTTGATTTAATTATTTTCCTTTAAATTTTGAATGATTTGCATTTCATGAACTACTTTTAGAGAACAAATAAGAAATACATATTTCAAAGACAAACAGAGAACAGTGGAGCCTCGTTAAATTATTTTTATGCCACGTATTTTCCATTTATAAACCTGTATTCAAAAATGTCCATACACCCGAATGTCTTAATTTTGCTATTTCTAATCTCTTTTGTTTCGAAAACTTTGGCAATTATCCAGTCTTTGTTGTAATTATGTTTAACATTTTTTAGCGAGTTGTTATCCTTTTATTAGGTTACTTGTAAGGGCAGAAACAATAAGCATATATGAAAATATTATTCCCTAGGATTAGTTGATAACCTGATAATTCTATTCAGACTAATACAGTAAGAAAGCTTACTTAATAAACAAAATCTCACCTCCATCTGCGTATTCCATTACAATGCTCAACTGGACTTTTTCTTCATCTAAAAATGCATCTTTGTACCTATGGAGAAAATATATTCGTAAAGATGTAAAAAATTCCTCGTGTAATATGGAATTTAAAAAGTCAGTTTTCTGTAAGCAAAACCTAAAGCATGTTTCTATTCAGTGTGATTGAAGTAAAACAGGCATTAAAAGTAAAAATAACTTAATAATTATATATTTTTATATTTCAAAACGCATGACCAGTTGTACAATGTATATGCACTGGGTTACAAACTTAGTCCACCTTCATCACTTTCAGAATATGCCTGGTTATATCCAAGAGAACCAATGCCTTGCAATCACTGCTGTAGCTAAGAGCAACTTTTACTAAATTTTAATTCTGATTGAAAGTTGAAGCTAGGAGGTGATGTTATGAACACTTCATCATACATAACGCAGCTCATTTTGTGGTAACTGATCACACGCGGTGACCTTTAGATTCAATCCGAGAGACTGGTATCGTTGATACTTTGGAAATATGTGTTTAGGTTTCGATAACCTGGCGGGCGGGTGGCAGATTCCTTCTGGAAGGGATGTCTGTAACTTAAGTAGATCAACGATAACTATATTTTACTCCCAATCACTTTAGATACTTGAAATGAGGTTGCACGTAATTTGTAAACTTAATGTGTAGAATTGTCTTATTTAGAAGAAGCTTCATGGACCTATTAAGACTAGGAAGTGTTTGCAGTTTTCATTTTTGAAGTTGTAAGAATGAAGGAGGAATGTCAATCACATTTACCTGCTATATCCAGTCCTGGCGATGCATTTCGCTCAATATCGGGGCTTATTAGGCCGGTTGGGATTCGACAAAACATAGTATTAGTAGCGGTATATATATATCATAAATTACATGAACAAAAACTATTATGGTGTGAACAGATTAAGCAAGTGAACTATAATTATCATCATTTTTGCTTAAGTTATTAGCAAATAAAGTAATAGGTTGGGGATTAATAACACATTATTTTTTTAACATCAATCACTTATTACTTTATTATTATTAACTTGTTATTAACTTTACTCAGAACAACTAGGTGAACCATGAAGCTTGTCTTGTTCCCGGAGAGGATTAAGCAACCACAGCTTCAAATATATTACTGAAATGACTGGGAGAGTACACTCCAGCTAGTAATGGACTCCTCCATCAATACACTTAGTTTACACGTGAATTTTGTGCACTGGAGCGTAGTATTTATAAAGGTCACCAATTATCAAAGATATCCAGTTGGAGACTTGGAGTCAAGATGCCACGCGAAAAAAGCCCAAAGGTCTTTGGAATGAGATAATTGTTGTATGCAACGTTGGTTATATACGTGTACGATGCATTTCACACCATCTATTCCTACCGAAATCCTCTCTGACTCTAAGTAATACAATGAAGAAATGGAGGGCTGCTTGAGATGTTTTGATGTGAAAAACTAGCTTGGTCAAAACCTACTCCTGAGACTATGAAGGATGTGAAACATATTGCAGTTTGGAACCACACATATTTGGATGAAACTCGAGACTTTCAGGAGTGTTTAGGAATATATCCGAGCACATCCACTGTAATTAGTAAATTTCACGGAAGGGCTACAGCCCATAACCTGCTCATCGCTATAAGTACATAACTCACCATGCACTAACGTTTTTCATTATAACCCACAGCCCATTTCAAATATTCGACTAAAATAACTACTCAGTGAAGGCTGGTATTAAAACAACCTACCTGATTATATGTTGATGCCTACATTCCGCTAAAATAGTAACCTCCGAAACAGCCTGTTGTCGTTCGTAAGAAGTCATTCCTCCGAGCTGTATCTCTTTGATAACATATCGGCGCTCGCTGGTTTGAGATTTTACCACCCACACCTGGCCAAATGTACCAGAACCAATTTGATGAAGTTTAGAATATTTTGAATTCATTGTAGACGTCAGTAACCAAATCTACGAGTAGTAAAAAGTTAAACATAATTTTTACTTTAGGACAATTATTTTTTTACGAAGTTAAATGGTATAAAAAACTTCATTTGGGTCAAACTTTTATTTCTTCATTATAGAATAACTGTCATTAACTTCAATAACTCTATTCATAACCATGGTATATAGTTGAAATACTTACAACTGAAAAACTTCAATTAAATTAATAACGTCCAAGAAGTTTCAACTACTGAATGCTAAATACAAATCTCGTAAGATAATATTTCAGTTTTCCCCTGTTATTTTGCTTTGAAGTTTGATATCATTGAACGCTGCTAAAATATCAGATATTACATGCAACATCAATCCTCTTAAGGCGAAGGTTGAGTAGAAATATCAGTATTATAATGAATAGTGGTCATTACTTCAAAACAATGATAAGAACGGTTTAAGAGATCATTTGAGTACGTTATCAAATTATTTTATTTTGCAATTATCACAAATACGTAAAGGATTTTACGATTAAGCAGATGTTTACTGTTGTTTTTAATTTGATTTAATAATATTTCAATATATTTTCATTTTATTTACAAATATAATAATAATTTATATAACGTACAAAATTAGAATAGTACAATAAGTTTACAGCCATTAATTGCGAACCCTATAAGTTATCAAAAAAATGCCGAATTTTCACTGATAACAAACATTTGAGCAAAAGTGTAAAGGCCTAACATTACCTTCAACGAGGTCTTCCTGTAGTAGTTTAAAGTAACATACACCTTAACGTACGCAAACTACTGCAAAACTACTTTACTTGCACATCTCATACAACTTCCTACAGCCCCCATCAAATTAGAACGGGAGGGGGGTTTCCGCTTTAGCCAATGAAATATCGCAGCAAATAAATTCTGTAGGAAATGGTAGGGAAAAAATTCGAGTCCTCTACCTAGTTTATTAATTTAATTATGTAGAACTAATAAGCAAATTTGAGGTTACAGTTTCATATAAATATTATTTAAACCGAACAGTTGTTTTAATGCTTTTTATAAACTATATCTTGTAACACTTTTTGGACAAATCACATCTTCATAAGAAGTACTGTGTAAGTAACAGTGAATACAAAATTTTACTCTCAAAATTTCGATTTCGAGACAATCATTTTACGTGAGATGTAAAAGTTATAATCTTGCTCATCAATAAAAAGTTTGATAGATTATTCGATACTCATAAAAATCTGAAATTTTCAAAGTTTTTCCTTTTTTCAAGATAACACATGATAACATAAAAATATAAAACCTGCAAACTATTGTTAAGCCTCTGTGTTCGTTTGTTAATTTTCCATAAAAAATATTTCCGAAGAAACTTTAGCGATACAAGTCCTTTCTTAAATAAAACTAGTTTATTTTTTCTCAATACAACTTTGCAATACACTTAATTTCCACAGTCACGCCATAACTTAAACAAACGCTATAATTCACAACGAACGATTCACGCGCTTGACTCAACTGTCCGTCTCTATCTCTGTCTGCAATGCAATTACATTCCATTGTTGCCGTCACTTCTTGGCGGTCTTATATACAAGAATACCGCACATCTAGTAAACATTCGAGGCTTCACGAAGGGACATGAATTTTCTAGAAGCTCATGACGTGTTACTAGTGTCACGTGACTTCCGCCGTCGTAACGCTATTCATACGAACATGTTTTATTGCATTAGTAAACTATTGCATTTGTTATTACACTTTTTTTTAAACGGTGATTCGAATATTACAAGTGAGTTAAAAGTTACTTGCTATTCTTTGAAATATTTTTCATTGTCTAGTGCTAATTAATATTTCCTAAATTGTGTTACGTATTAGAATTTCGAATAGTCCGAAGCCGAGTTAACTGATAATTTAAATTTAGTAGTTACATTGTACTTTGAATTTAGTATTTAAATATATGCCGATATATAGTCAGTTTATGATATTTGCCAACAAGACTGATATACACACCGTCTTCGTTTTTAACACAAATGTGTTTTAATATACACACACAACAATACAATTTACAATAACAATTATTACAAATAGTTATTACAAACAAAGATTTATAAACAAAAGTTTCACAAACTTACAAACAATATAAAATTGTCTTTCTGGTTTGGAACTCCCTTGATATTGTTACGACAGCGGGGGTCACGTGACTCTAGTAACACGTCATATTCTCGAAGGTTCGTGAATGCTAGAGCGATTACTAGATGTACGGTATTCTTTTATATAAGTCCGGTAAGAAGTGACGGCAACAATGTGTAATTGAACTGCGGACAGAGAGAG
>NW_013665735.1:178804-187878 GCF_000517525.1 Limulus polyphemus | reverse complement strand
GTGGAGTTGGTTATATTTATAGGCGTGGGAAGATTTTCTAGAAAATTCAGATTACGCAACAATGCAAATTAAAGCGTTTACGTACACACACACATACTTTTGATTCTTACTCTTGAGAATCTTCTACAACTTTGGAGAATTGGCGGGAGTTTCGCAATACATATCTAATACTATAAGCTAGGCATGTTTTTAAATATAAACTCAATCCAAACAAACGTTGACATTAAAATAAATATATAACCACAAATTCGTTACAATTGTAACATTAAGAAACTTTGAATTTTAACAAACTTTTCCACTAAAGTGTATTGTTTCACTCGATTGTAAATTATGGTTTAAAAACGTATTTAAACAAAAGAAAGTACTATGTAGTCAGCAACATTTTTATCTTATTTACGACCTGTGTGTGAATTTCGTTCTCTGTATTTTAGCATCGTGCATGGTATTGTTGTAACATTGTTCTTTTGTTGGTGGGTTCTTATTAAATTATCTGGTGGAAATAATTTAAAATGCAGTCCACTTAAATTATAACAAGTTAATATATTTCATCCCTGAGCATTCCTAGTACTTACAAATTTGAACATTTGTACATTGTAATAAAATGTTATAGGTCTACGTTACAAATGACATTCAAACCACTTTATTTAGGGCCAACGTAAACTTTAATCACCCTACTTGCACAAAGTAACCGCGATGGGTAATATACTGATTGATTCACTCTACTATCTTCTAACAAATAGTTCACTACAATCTTCATTACCATCTCGTATTTATAATCTAGTTTCGAATGTAGGAGAAAACCTCTGACGTCAAATTAACCTTTTCTAGACCAATCTTAATGTCATCATTAAAACCTGCAGCTCTCTCTAGCCTACAAACAAATTAAAACATTAAAACATAGCTTCCAACAATATTCTTTCATGCACATGGCAATGTTAAAACAAAAATCAATACGACAGGTCCTCACCCTTCTGTTCTTCCATGGGTAATAATGATATTAAATACCAGGAATAAACTGAAAAGCTGCCATTACTATTTATAGTTTACCTGTACACCATTTGTATAACAAATACTCCCATGAGCTCAACTGAAATGCTTAATGTAGCTCCACTGTTGTTTGTTATATTATTATGTCTCCGCAGAGAGACATACTGTTTTATCTATATTTTCTTTTTCTTCTTTCTTTCTTTCTTCTTCTTTCAAACACTTTTCAATCATCGCCATTTTTTCATATTTGCAATTTTTTATTTAAGCCTTTTATGGGGTCAAAGGTGAAACAAACCCAAAATATTGTCAGATTTTATATAGGGCCATATTTTTTACAGTAAGTATCTGTGATTTGTTGGCAATAAATTTCAACAACAAACAAACATCTCGCAGTCCACTTATTTTAAAATAACATAATCAAAACACTATAGGTTATCTCAGTTTAGTCTAAAGCTTTAAATAATTCTCTTTTTCGTCAAAAGTCCAAATAGGCTGGTTCAGTTACTTTAGAACCCAATTAACAGATGAATTCTTCTTCTTTACTCTGATATTACAATACAATCTGCGATTGTTACACTTTAAAATCGCCACTATAACTGTTGGTTACCACAGTTGTATCCAGAACTTTAAATAATCGTCTTATTTTCGTCAAAGTCCACACAGGCGTGTTCAGTTACCTTAGAAACACCCTTTGACAAGACAAACTATTTTCTTTTATCTCTGTTACTACAATACAAACGGTGAAACTAACTTTAGATATCGCCTGTTATGGCTAAACTTACAATCATGCAGTCTAACTTCACTTTTTTTTTCACTAACTTACGTACGTCCCCTCTGTATCTGCACGTATTTATAACACGTCACAGAAAAGTCTAGAAATATCTAGACCTCTAGTAACAATATCAAACATAACGAGAACAACTTAGAAGCTTCGAGGAAGATGACATCAACAATATTACAAAAGCCTAGTACAACAATTAAACTGCACACATAAGTACGACTCGCACAGAGTTATGCAATGAAACTTGTCATAACCATGCCCCCCCCAGAAAAAAAATAATTATCATTTAACACTCTTATTATGAAAACTAAATAATCTTATATATATCAAACAAATATATATTTTGGGATCCTGTCCAGTCATATTTACAGCAATCAAAATGCAATTTGGCACAAATATAAATTTTCATGCACCAAACACATTGACATACAAAACAAAGTCGGATTTGCCCGTTTTGAGTCGTTTTAGGGAGTCAGAGCTTACAAAAAAAGCATAATTTAGGGGTCAATTACTCGACCATATTTGACCAATTTACACGGTAAAAAGTACAGAGGTACTTTTTACAGATCCCATACATATACATAAAAAATATAGGATATGCCCATTTTTGGGGAGGAATGGAAAGGTTAAATAAACCCATCATTTTAAAGATTTTGTTCAGTTATTTAGCTTTATTTCGACCAACTTACAATTGCAGGTCCCAAACGGGGATATAGACAATTTTGGAATTTTTCTCTTTTACTAAATTTTTCAGTGAGGAAAGTACAGTTTGTGGTTTTCGTGAATATTCATATGTATGTCAACCAACTTACATGGGATTTGTACAAAGATACCCTATTGCAGGTACCAAGCCATGATATGGACATGTTTCGATTTTCCTATATTTTTCTGATGTCAGAATTGGCCATGCTGGATTGCATGGCAGAGACAAGTTGCATTCGCCTGTGAATGTTGACCTCTTTACTTTTTAATTCTTCTTTTTTTGAGGATGATACTATCATGCACTTTATGAAGATTCTGGCAATTGAACAGCAAGGCCAACAATAATGCATATTTTATTTTTGATTGATTTTCAAGTTTTCATCAGCATAGATGGTCTTATAAGATACATAGAAGATAATTGAAATACGTGACTCTTTTGTATAGGTTTTAGTGAAAGAGAGAGAGTCGATTATGTATCAAGATCTAGAGGCCTTGCGTCACTGTGATGTATGTATGTGTAATAAGATAAGCGTGGATATATATTCTAATAAGCTTAAATGGAGGAATAATTCTCTGTCGGCTAGCTGTTTGAAGTCTGAGAAAGCTATATCAATTTGTCTTTGTGTCAGAACCTAAGGAGCCCCTGACACATGTGATTCATAATGTGCTGTTCAGGTTTAAAATCAATTGACTTAAATGTTAAATCTTGTGTGAACTGGTAGTTCTGAGTAGAGACAATTTGTTTAACGCCGAGTTGAGGATGTTTATCCTCACTTAGAAATTATCAAGTGAATACAACTTTGATGGCTTACGTTTTTGTTTGTTTGTTATTAAGCACAAAGCTTCACAACAGGCTACCTGTGCTGTAGCCACCATGGGTATTGTTTTTGTTGTTGTTATTTCGCATTATAAGCCTTCAGACTTATCAATGAGCCACAGTCAGCCACTAGGAGTTTGATGATTTAAATATTGTATGTCTGTTGTCTATTTAATTCTTTCATTTTTAAAAACACTTTGTGGGTAATATATTTTTTTTTCAGCTTATTGGTTTGACTTTTCAGTTGTTGCTGATCATTGATAGAAAGAGAGTAAAGAATCAGGGCCAAAAAAGCATGCACATAAGGTTGGTCGATACATCACTGACAAGTATTGGCCTTGATTGAGGTAGAGGGAAAATGCTTATAATTTTAGAATGTGAATGTTTCTTTTGGGGCAGGGGGGAGACCTGGCGACATGATAATAACGTAATTACAAAGTTTTTAACTGGTCAACAACTAAAAGTTTCCAGTACGAAAAGTGTGTACCTTGTTCGCTGTATACTACTAACCACGAGACGTGATAAGCTCTGATACAGTGAAAGAGGACATCTTTGCTACTTAAACATCTGTCAGGATAGAGTTTTAATGTATAAGCATAAAATAATATCATATATTACACCTAACATATACAACTTTTAACTATTTACTCTGTCAGTACTGAAGTCCCCACAAATATTTATAAAGTTTGAGCAAATGTTATACACAGATAATAAAGTAACTTGTAATGATCTAGTAACGATATTAATCTACGATCTCTCTAGAGGGGAAATGTCAATAGCCGTAATAGGTGAAACATTTAGCATCTGTATGGATGATGAATTAAAGTCCACCATGTTCACTAAAGGTGTAATGAAGAAAAAAAAGTAAACTTTATAACCAAGAAGAGAGTACTGAATTTTTAGACTTTAACCAAGCTTCACAATTTGTGATTGCATGAGGAGTATAAAGACCCCAACTGTGTTTTAGTTCTTCATCATGAGCCTGTAAACTCTGAGACTTTCACTGTAAATGTTTAAGGTGGTTGTTCGTCATAGGTCTCGATAATACACAAGATCATGTATAGTCTAAAGATCTAAAGACAGAGTTAAGATGCTTCCTTCACAGCAGCCTTGCTGATGTCAGTTCATTCACGATTTGTACGAATTTGAGTACAGCATTTAAGTATTTCAACAATAAAAGTAATATAGTACAAGCGTGGAGGAGGAGTTACTAACAAATTATCAGTTTCAGTTTGAGTAGTAACATCGATTGCAACAGTTTGAATGGCAACCGAGGCCTAGCGAAGAGACCAGGATAGTTTTGATGAATTATACGTGTCAGTAGGACCACGAAAAGGTACATTTTGTATTAATTTAGCGTAAATTGTAGTTTGAGGTGGGAATTTTTGAAATAATAATCCTACCAACCTTTCTCCTTCTCGTAAGCCTTTTTTACCGAAATAATCGTGCAAGTAGAGAAGGTAAAATATCACATGAAGCAGCAGATACAACGCTATATTGTTATTTGGAAGATTCAAACCATTCTCCAAACTGAATAAACTGTAGCAGCTTTTCATCTTTCTCACCATCGTCAATAGAATTTACTTTTTACGTCCTTTACAATATCATTTTCCTTTTATTTTTTGGCTTGGTAACAATGCCCGGGGATGAAATTACGGTTTCCAATAGTATAGAACCAAAAGGCACTGTTGATTCCATATTTTATAAAATCGTTTCAAAACAAGCCGGCCAAAAAACGTCATCTTGTAATATAGAAATGTTTGTAACGTGAAAAATCGTATGTATTCTTAATTATGGAGTGAACAAGTTAGTGCTATATGGAATGCACAAAACACATCATGGAAAAGGTAAGGCGGAGGGGTATATAATTAAGTTATACACGTAAATTAAATTAATAAACAAGCTCCGAATTTACACTTTTATTGGTTTCAACAACAACTCTGGATACTAGAAAATCTTCCCAACAAAAGTCACATCTGAAAAAACAATGTTAAGTTATTCCATTACTGACACAATTATAATTTAGTTTATTGAATTGTTCCAGTTTTTACTGAACTATTGACATGAGAGTGGTAAATCATGAATTTGTCTAGAAATATGTTGGAGAAAACTAAGTGATAAGTAGGAAAATTTAATCAGTTTTATTTGCTAATATATGCTTAAGTCTTTAAAATCATGTAAACCGAAATTAAAACCTTCTCGTTTTTTAAAGGAATGATTGAAAAATAAAAGTTAATGGGTTAAACCACTTAACCTTATATGTGAATAATAGTTTGTTTGTTTTGTTTTTTAATTTCGCGCAAAGCTACACGAGGGCTATCTGCGCTAGCCGTCCCTAATTTAGCAGTGTAAGACTAGAGGGAAAGCAGCTAGTCAACTCTTGGGCTACTCTTTTACCAACGAATAGTGGGATTGACCGTCACATTATAACGCCCCCACGGCTGAAAGGGCGAGCATGTTTGGTGTGACGGGGATTCGAACCCGCGACCCGCAGATTGCGAGTCGAGCACCCTAACCACCTGGCCATGCCGGGCATGAATAATAGACAAAGGCGTGAGATTATGAAACTAAACATTATTTTAATCAGCTACAGATCAGCAGCCAACATATTTTGCGTTTTAATATGTCGTTAGAAGTACTTTATATCAGGTATGAATGAAGATGAACTAGAATCTGTACAGAATACACTATTCACTAGAGAAATAACATTGACATTGATGTTGACCACTGACAAGATGACAAATGACATGATATAAATATTACCAATATGGAGTTCCCCCTTAGTGATAATGGTGTGTTCATACATTCGTCTCCCCCCCCCCCAAAAAAAAGAGGATATCCACAAAACAGAATCGGCGCTGGGAATGTACATAAAAACAGTAACGGTTATTTACAATGCGTTACCTCATTAAAACAGTAGAAATGTAAAATGAAAAGTTTTTTCATCATCATGTTTCGAGATTCAACAGTGAGAAGATAACATACTGGTTACCTGGAAAAACTTCAACCTGTGAATATAAAAATGAAGAGAAGCTAACCTTTTATGTGACTTGAAATACTGAATCAAAGGCACCGTCTTCCAGGTCTTCAACCGAAGAAAAAAACGTACTAAACCTTTGACTACAAGAGAAACTTTCAAGATTCTATAGACAATGTAGAATTGGTCACTGACCTAGGCTTGATGATAGCCATGCACAAAAGGCTGCTTCAACACAACCATTGAGATGAAAGAGAATACAACAGTGTTATATTTACCTCCTAGAGTAGTTTTATGTCTTCTGGCGGTTCAACGATAAGCTCGAAGGCTTATAGCGTTAAATTTGTGGTTAGATGCCTTGTGGTATACACAGCTCAGGAAACACGTTGTGAAAACCGCAAACACATTTGATACCTTGGATTACGTTCACAAAATGGAAGTAGAAATAGTCCAATTTGATAAAGTGATTGTTTTGAAGTTGACTGCTTGTATGTAATAAGGGGGAAGATGCGAAACGTCGGCAATTATTTTTGTTGGATTTATTTATTTTGAAGATAGATGTTGCATTGTCAAACCATCCGATTAAACTAAACAGTTTTATTTGTCAAACAAATTACAACAGTATCATCACATGGACCCTGTATTGTACAGTTAGTTACTATGAAGAATTGATCTTATACTGGTTTACATTTTGAAATTCGGTTATCAATATTTTGTTTTCACTTTTTCGATGAGTTTGATATAGTAACAATGAGCACAATGGCAATAGTTGCATTATGTAAATAAAAGGCATAATGTGATAACTTTGAGAAAGAAAGAAAGGTCACATTTCGAGCAAGGTCACGCATCTTCAGGTATATGAAAACATGACTTTAGAGGGCGTTCATTTGTGATGTTTAGTTTACTCAGTTCCTTATCATTGAACTATTCGCGCCACAGCGTTTTTAGTGAAATAAAAAAGTTCGTTTATGTTTCTTAAAATTATCAGAAGCTTCCTATGTAGTATTATACGAATAAAACAAGCACACAATTACTATGTCTTTGCAACAAGGATAGGTTCGCGGATCTAGTGCTTACAACGACAGATGTACTGACCTGTTGTTGGTAGGATGAAAGAAACAGTTCTCACTGTGAAGATGAACAAGAATAAACACTTTATTAACTGAAGATAAGGTCGAATACAGTTGACCAGTAATAGGAAGGATTATTAGGTAAGTAAATCGCATTTAGTTTATTTGTTTGAAGTTAAGCACAAAGCTACACAATGGGTATCGAAGCCCGATTTCTAGCGTTGTAAGTCTGCAGACATACCGCTGTGCCACTTGGTGGCATCGCATTTAGACAAAGGAAAGCGAAAGAACTTAAGTTTGTTAAATGAAGAAGGAAAATAACCTTTAATTGAAAAAAAAAACAAGAAGCGAAAACTATTGGTATTGAATGATTAAAAGAAATTGCACACACGATCAATAGGAGAGATTTTATAACTGAAAACAATAAGAGGACTTCGCCAGAAAATTTTAACTCATTCAAGATAAAAAAAAGAAGATGGCTAAAAAAAACTGCTTCCTTAATTTACATTTACTATGTTTAACTGACCAATCTCAAAATTGGATAACTAGTATCAGAAGGCATTTCTGCTCCATATGACAGTAGATAACTTCCTTAACCAGATACTGTTAGAGAAACAACCTTGACCGGAGTTAACATATTCCGAATAAGAGCTGTAGAAAAATGAATTTTTTTTTATAGAAACTGCATTCTTTGTTGTTGTTATTCTTTTACAAATTCATTTCATTAATATATTTTTATTACTTACAAGTGTGAAACTTAAGTAATATTTGCTATTTTGACTTGAACAGATTTCTACCGGTATTGTTAATGACATTTCTACACTGATTATAACTCTTGCTTTAAATTCTATTATTTCGGGTTTGTAACTTCCATTTTAGCTTGTGTTTTCGTTTAAGCTGTAATTTTCTTATCGCTAGTACCCAAATAACAAGTAGGTGCACATATATTTCAACTTACATTCTATTATCACTTTGGTTATTTTACCAGGAATCGCTAACTTGTTTTAGATTTTTTAAGCAAAGCTACACAAAAGTCTATCTGCAGATAGCCGCCCCTGAATTGAAATTGATACGACTGGAGAAAAGGTAGCTAGTCAACAGGACTTGAACCATGGATCCTCAAATCCATAGTCCAGAACGCTAAGCGCTAGACCACGCTCCAGCTGTGAAGAAATTAACTATAGACGTTTATGAGCGTGTGCATGTGTTGAGGAAGTGTTCGCAAAAGGTTTTAAAAATAAACTGATCACACTATTAGTGTCTCTAATCTGACAAACTCTGTAGTCTCAAGACCACAAAGTTAAATGTACCACAGAATAGTTCCGTGATAACAAGAAGGCCGAAATAACTTTAAATAAGATAAATTTTCATTATATGAACTTTATAACTTAAACTGTTGGACGTAGTTTTAGTCGTTTTGAATATTACTAATTTTTCTATCGTAATTGAACAAGTGATTCAAAAGATTAGTATGTTTGTATCCATTTGGTTGTTCATGTGCTTCCAGATATCCTGACTAACAATCTTCCTTTTGAAACGCAATTCTTGGTGGTTACTTAGATGAAAAATCGTTTGGATTGCAGTCTTTCGTAATATACGAGCTACGTTTTATGAAACTACCAAGGAAGACAAGGGTGAGATATTAGGTACAATTTGATGGAGATGATTAGAGAATAATGAGGGTGATTTATTGGGTACATCTTGGTGAAAGTTGACGAGAGTGAGATATGGGTGAGATAT
>NW_013665735.1:165830-177964 GCF_000517525.1 Limulus polyphemus | reverse complement strand
AGTGATTTTTTGGAGAAATGCAGTGAAATACTAACAACGTATTGTGGAGAACAAGTTGTAAGATAATGGCTCGCTAATTAGCTAAATTCTGGTGAATATCCTGAGATAGAGAGAGACATGGCTAAAATATTAGACGTTTTGCTGAATACACTGGGTAATACTATTTCTCATTAGCTACACTTTAGTGACTATGCCAAAATATATGGGGAGTAATTGTTTTTAAGACAACCCAATGAGATACTGGCTACAGTTTAACAAGTATGCAAAGGTAATATATCAAAATAGATATCAAGTACATTTTGACAGAAGTATGGGTGACTTGTAGTAACACAACCCAGTTATGTTCCACATTAGTCTGATCACATACAATCACTTCCTCTTATCTTGCTAAATTTGTTATACAAATTAAATGCCTAGGTTATTTTAAAAATTAAGGTATGACAAATTATTTTTTTGCATAATGTTGTTTAATTCAGTTTTATCTGTTTGCAACATTTTCAAACATTGTAGAATGATCATCTATAATAAACTGTTTACTTGAAGTTTTGTAAATATCTCATTTCTGAAAAGTGTGGTTTTTATACTAATAGTAATAGCGATTTATAATTCATTGCCTTTAAATAAGTTATTAGTTAAATAACAACACTGAGTTAAAAGCAGTTTATTTTGTAAAAAAAAATATGGATGTCAGGTGAATAATCTTGTTGATTTCCATTTTTCGTATATAATGCAAAAGCTTAGTTTGAAGAAACCCATCTTCATTTTAGTAACTGCTTAATGAGCTATTGCAAAACTGTAATGACTTTTTCATTCGTTTGACTAAGCGTGATATGCAGAATATATTATCACGTAAAGTTTGCCTGGTATTTTTCTACCAATAAACTATTATTAAAATTCCATAATGCTACTTCACGAAAGCCTAAGAGGAAATTGTCTCCTTATGTATTCTAAGTATATATATCACAGTTCTTTCACAGTGTTAAAGACCAATGCACATGTTTTCAGTTAATAATAAAGTTTTCCCATTTTATGGTGAAAGAAGCTGGATAGTAGCTACATGTGAATTGCTTTTATGTGGCAATCTATACATTTAAGAACTTTGCTATAATTTAAATTTAACAGTGGCTTAAGAAGCATAGTACATAAGTGTTTGCATCGTAAATGAATAAAATATTTTTTCCATCTAATAGTTCACGAAAATTAAAATACCAAGTTAAAACTTTAAAACGTGTGTTAACCTATTTACATAAATCTTTGGTATATAATATATTGGTTTAATTGCCTGCATCACTGAATCATCATATTGTTCCTTCATAGAAGATAAATGTTAAGAAATTTTTATATTAATTGGCCTATTTAATGACTAGTAATATAAAATTGTAACAAAATAATTCTAATTAGTATATATAAAAAAAGTAACTGAAACACCAAGCCATATTTTTTACCATGTGATCATAAAACTATAAAATAATACTGCAAATGATTACTTATGTTTTTACATAGAAAAAGCAGAAAGTTATTCCATTACATGTTGTTATTATATGAGGTTTACAAAGAGACAGAATATAAATTTTTCCTATAAGTGAATTCTCAAATACAATTAAATGAACATAACAAATATTGAGTGTTTCTGTGTTTAAATTTGTTTTTGTTTTTTTTAAAGAAAATAGCCTTAGAAGTACATCAGCAATTTGAGAAGATGTTATCTCACATGATACACTGAATTTTGGCAAAATATCTTGGATGTTTTAATTTTAATGGTCTGATGTAAGAATAAATAATGATGAGATAGTTTATATGAAAATAAATCATTAACATCTAAAATCAATTGACACAAAGAAGCCAGATATATCACTAAATTCTTCATTTTTCATCAGCCTTATTCTGCAGTGTATCACAAGCTGTGCATGAAAATTTGGACAAGGAAATAGTAGCAGTAGTTACAATAATTAAACTGTTTTTATATTGCAGATATAACAAGAGTAAATCATGTTAAAAAATGTTTTAATCATATTCATATATGATTAAGTTCACTATTGTACTTTTATACATAAGCAGACTGGAGCTAACAGACAAATCTGTTTAATTCTATTTTTTCTCACTTTGCTATGAAGATCTGAATACCCAGATCACAAATGATTGTTTTATACTTTTAATGCTGGGTATGGAGAACTTCAAACATTTTAATGGAGCTTCACACACTTCTGTACAGGAAATAAATCCTACCATAACTTAACAACAAATAGCATAATTATTTTATTTTACAATGGGATTTGGTAGGAGAACAGTCACATTACAACAGCTAAACAGGCCAATGTTCAATATTGCATAAAGCAATTGCCACTGTCAGTGAATTCTGGCCAAAACTGAGTCTCTGAGTAATCAATACATCAACAGTTCACTGGATTCAATCTGAGCCGTGGCAGTTGCTCAGTTATAAGAATCCTGAGGCAATGTCAACACCTATAATATTAACCAATCATTCTTCACCTGTAACTGGGAGGTGGGCCCTACCCTAACTGCCACGGTAACTTAATTTCTTGAAAAAAATTCTAACTGCCTCCTTGGTTGAAACAATTTCTTCATGCAACATACGAGTACATTTTCCTAGAGAAAGAAATAAATGAACAGATTAAACCAAAATGCTAAATTTACAGGTCTTATTGCATACAAGTAACAGAAAAATTAAAAGATTTATTGATTTATTATAGTAAAATGTAAAAAGCCATCTGTTGTTTCAACTTAAAAACAATGCTCCTACATCATTCCTGCAAAGAATCATTACTTACATGTGAACATGTGTCCACATACATATATATATATATATATATACTTTGTAATATCACATCTGTAACCTAACTAGATATTTTTAAAGCATTTTTCAGAAATAAACTGACTTAAACATACTCAGGTATTTAGTTAACATCTGGTATTCAACTCAATGAATGCAATTTTATTTTGGTGGAATACACAATTCTACCACATCAGTAAGTTTAAAAACAAATTCAGTCTCATCATTTGTAGAGTCCTGAAACTACAAACAGTTAAATGGAAGTACTTTCCAGTGAAAACAAGAAATACAATGACTGTTGCAGTATTAAATTCCACATAAAATAAAAGTAAGAACATGCAGTAGCATTATGTATTACCATTACTGCTTTTTATGGTTCATTCTTTATTTTTATACACACATAATTAAGGACTCTAACTTGTAATGAAACAGCTATATTATTTCATTTACAATGAAAGACCACGCAAATTCAATACACAGATACTTTACATTTTCAATGAATGAAAAAGTTTAAAACTATTCAAAACTAAATTTCCATATATTTAATATTTTTATACACAAATTTCAATTGTTGCCATAAAATATTCAGTGCTAAATCTAACTTGCATTTGACACACAGTATAGTAATTATCATAGCATACTTTCTCCTCAGTTTACAAATACAATCAAAAGCATGATGCATGTTAAGTGTTCATTATATGTTCTAAAAATATTAACATATATTAAGATTCACTTCTAAGTTTCAAAAATACATTCTCTGTAAATTTTAACAGTGTTTGAAATCCATATTAAATTATGTAATACTATATTTATTGACTCAAACAAAAAATAAAAACTACTAAATTCTAATAATTAATGTTTTGTTTCATGACCAGTTATTTAAATCTGTATCATAAAATATATCAAACAAATCAAAGTCAATATCTCCTACTAAAACACCACTGTTTAACCTTTTACTAAAGTAGAACTCTTTATTCCTTGTGCAGACACTTGTTTTGGATATTTTGTTAAAATGTTGCAGTTTTTGCTTCATAGTTTCAAAGTCAATAAAACTGGTTGCTCATGATTTCATGGTAGAAACCTGAATACTTATAATGTAATAAGACTCATATTAATTTTTTATAGCACTCAAAAATTGCTTAAAAAGTATTTTAGGCACACTACTTTCAATTACATAATTTATTCATCATGATGCAAGTATATGCAGCACATACTTTACAGACATCCATTCAATATTCAAAACGTATCTGACATAAATCTTAGGGCTTCTCTGACCATTACTGTTTTGATTTTTCTGTGATAACAGGGAAAGAAACCTCTTGTACAGGTGAAATAATAGTTAATCCAATTTTGTTTTTTTAACTTTATCACAGCTAGACAGTGATATACAGCTGCAGAAGTAGAGCATTAAATGTCAGAGAAGCACTATGATTTACCCAAAACTTCTATGAATGCACGTTATCTTGCCCATTTAAAGATATGTGGTAGTCACGTGATTGCCATGTGAACACAATGTATAACCACTAGAAAATTTGGAAATTCCCTTGGAATTCACTATATATAGCCAAGGTAAGTACACCTGTGTGAAGATATAGGGAAAGAAGACTAACATAGGCATAGATTAGAATAATGTACAATACAGCAAAAATGTCAAAACACCAAATCTTGCCTCAGCACTATAGTTTCATGATGGATATTTTTATTTCTGATTTATAACAATAATTGTTTCTACACTCTTTACATTTTTCAAGTTTATCAAAACAGAGAAATTTATTTTTTTTATTGATTGTTTGTTTTGAATTTCGAGCAAAGCTACACAAGGGCTATCTGTACTAGCCGTCCCTAATTTAGCATTGTAAGACTAGAAGGAAGGCAGCTAGTCATCACCATCCACCACCAACTCTTGGGCTACTCTTTTACCAACGAATAATGGGATTGACCATCACATTATAATGCCCCCATGGCTAAAAGGGCAAGCATGTTTGGTGGGAGGGAATTCGAACCCGCGACCCTCAGATTGTGAGTCAAGCACCCTAACCACCTGGCCATGCCGGGCCTTTTTTTTATTGAAGACATTATTATAGCTGCAAACCTGATCATATCATTTAGTTATTCAGCCTAACTACTTCCATATTACCAATAAAACTTGTATTTGTAATATTCACTAGCATCAATGTTACACCAGATTGACAAGATAGTTCATTACTATTAGAACAGATGCTCAATTTATTAATTAGCTTCAAACTATTCAATAAACTAAAACAAATACATAATCTGATTATACTGATGGAAATCTACTAGTAATATATTTAAAGTAATATGAGAAGTAGTAAATTAAGCCACAAGTCTTCTCATAATGTGGTTATTAAAAAAAACATAAAAAATATGATTAATGAGCAAATAATTTGTAAACCAGATGCATTTAAAAAGGAAAAAAAAAAGAAAAATAGACAAAAATCCTCCTCCTACTTTCTTTTTCTTTCCTGGGCATTTCATCTGGAGTTCCTACCAAAACATAAAAATGAAAAGAAGGATGCAAAATGTTCAAAATTGGCAGGATCTCTAGACAAAAAAGCCATCAGATTTTAAGTTGTTGGTTTCCGAGAGATAAACACTGTCTCCACATTCAACATTATGAATCTTCACTACAGTTATCCTTTGTCATTCTCGATTTTACCATTCAGTTACCTGTATTCATGGTACAGCTGCAGTATATCCCTAAAACTAGTGTGTGGCTTGTATTGTGCTGCACTGCGCATCACACACTCCCGTGTCACACACCACAGCATCCCACATGTTCTCAGTCTTTGTTCAACCATGGTGTTTCTGTGCAGACCCTCTCACGTAACGTCTTCGAGTCCTCTTCCTGGTTCCTGTGCTGCCGCTACCTCTATTACTAATGGTATTCCAAGTTTTAGCATTCACGGCAATTTCTAGAAACTATCCCCAGTGAATGGCAAGGGATAACTGTACCACATTAGGCCGTAACTGCATTTCAAGCTCTATTCCTGAATTCCACCTTAAGAAATATCTGCCATGCTAGTATCTCAAATAATATTATCAGCTGACATAACATGATGAAATCCATTTTATGTATTGAACATCAGCCCAAAACCAGTTTCCACTGAAGCTCAGTTCACTTCAGTGCAAACCTATCAACAGCAGAACTTTTAATTCATATTGATTATGCACACTAAAGACTTGTTTCATTATATGAAATTCTTTAATTTGTCCATAAAAATATATATATATATAAGCAAACTGTGGCAAAGTTAATTTGCTCAAGAGTACAAAAGGCATGAAACTTTAGTATTTCGAAAAATGGGATATCTGTGGTGTTGGAACTGTATTGGTAAAGCAAGGGAATGCATGATACCAATGAGGAAAAACTAATCCATGATCAATTACTAGTTGCACACCAGATGTAGCAAATAAATTAAACACCTTGTCACCAGATGTAAGTCATTAACACAGTGGTCCATTGATTGTAGCTGAAGTACAAATCTTTCTTGAAAATGTAAACAAGACTATTTAATTTTTTTTTAAATATTAAAGACTTGATGATTGATCAAATCAATTTATATTTAGTGGAATAAAAGGAATTCAGAAATTTTTTCAGTGACAAATACATGTATCTAATGTGGTAGATAAATGAAATGTAAACATAGGAATTAGGTAAGAACACAAACAGTCTCGTTAAGTATACCTGTCTTCAGGTGTTCTAGCTAAGTACTCTCTCTCTATCAAACCTTCAATTCTCTTCTTAATTACAACTGGACTGGGATAAAATCGTGACTTAAGTTGTTCAGTGACCTGTAAAATCATATAAATATATGCTCATTAAAAAAAAAAGGACAACCTAGACAAACAAGTAAATACTAAATCAATACATAAATACCATGTGATGTTTAAGTCCCCATCCAAAAATACAGTATTTCTTAAAAGAATTAAATAATAAAAAATTCTTTAACAAGTACATTGCATAAAGACATGAAACACAAATACATTAATTCTAATTAAAAACTCTGAATTTTTGATAAATGATCTAAACTTTCCCATTGTTATTCAATCAAATATCTTCATTCTCAGTCAACAGCACTGCAAAAACCTCCATTTCTTTAAGATAATATATATACCATGTAATATAAATAGAATTATTTAAACATTTTTCTGTTTGGCAGGAATTAAATTGCTTTCTCTGTTATTTACACTATAGAGATCTATCAAAAATAAACTCTTACCTCTGTTACTAAAACATTATGTTGTAACCTCTTTCTGGCTTTCATTATTCTCACTATAGCTGCTTCAATCGTGATATTCATTAAGGAGTGATTTTACGCACATACATACATTTAAAACTACTTTAGAAATGTTAATGTCTCAAATAAATTTTCGTATTGCTCCACATCAAAGCTCAGCAGTACGAGTACTTTTTATCGTACTATTAGGCTAGGCTTATTTATGTAGGGATTGAAACTTAAGACTTTAATATAAATGTATGTACACACAGTTCTCTTCTTAATACAAACTAAAAAAAAAAAAGGAGTAAATGTATCTTTCACATTTATCCAAGATAAAGCTTCCAGTCTTACATCACATACCTCATACAGTTGGAGAATGAAATAAGTATTCATACTCTACCATACAAAAAAAAGCATACTAGTGAAGTAAGCAAATGCAATGTCTATGGATTTCTGTGTTATTGGACTGATAAAAAAAAGTTCTGGAAATTGTCATCCTATTGCACTAGATGGATTATGAAAAACAAAGGAGGAGGAGTGGTGTGCTTTGGACATGACATCCTTAGTCAAAAAAAAACAAAAACTTTTGCCATGGAAATTATGAAACAGAGATACTGGCAAGATGAATGGTTATCAAACAGAGCATGACTGGACATGGCAACATAGACAGTAATGATGTGGTGAGGCTCCAAAATATTTTTCATATAATGTACCTACCCCTCTTTTGTTCTTTCGTCATACTTTTTGATATAAACAGGAAGACCAATGTTAATCCAGAATACTGCCAAGTACACACTGCTTCAAAATCATACAAGTGGTTAAATTCAAACACTAAATATTTGCAAATGGAAAATAATGAGGAAATTGGTACTCTAATGCAAACAAAAAGATACATCATGCAAATTGGATAAAGACCATTAGCATGAAGAAAAATCTAATCAGTAGTATCCTGCAAAGACAGTCTGCTTTACTTATCCATAAACAGTTGATTATGTTTTTGAACGTAGCTGTATTGCAAACACACACTTATGCAAAATGTAATAGTTTCAAACATTGCAAGTAGAAGATACCTATAGGAGGAATTAAAGATAATTACAAACAAAAGCTTCTACCTTTTTAGACATAAAAAAAGAAGTAACTTTGATAATGATAAAAAAAGACATTAACTTCACTGTATGCAATAGGAAAATGTATTTTCTATCAAAATTCTATGTATAAATGATTTAAAGTAGATAGCAGAAAGCAATTTAGGTTTAAAGACAAAAAATATTATGACTGATTAAATTAAACAGGACAGTAAGTTGATGTCAGGAACGTTTTTAACAGTTAGTTGAAAAATAAGTATAAGGGAAAACAAGCTAGCACACAAAAATAATCCTCACCACTTGTTTATGCTTACAAATATGTGAGTGAGAGTGAACGAAGAGGCCACAAATAGCACAAGTAATCTTAAAAGGGTAAGGCTAAAATGTATGGCTTTCATTTTGTTTGTTGAATTCCACAGAAAGCTACTCTAGGCTTATCTGCACAAGCTGTCCATAATTTAGAAATGGTAGACTAGAGGGGAGGCAGCGAGTCAACACAGCACACCACCAGCTCTTGGGTTACTCTAATCAAATAGGGGGATTGTCCATAACATTGTAATGACCAATGGCTGAAAGGAAAAGTATGTTCAATGATGAGATTTGAGCATGTGAGTCACAGAATGCGAGTTGAGCTCCCCCAGCTTTTGTACATTCTGCATATAACTGCAAGTGAAACTAAAAAGAATAAATTCTAACAGATGATTTTCATAAGAAGTTTAAAAACGATTTCCTTAATTATCACACAAGAAATGGAAGCAGGAAGTAATGATATATTCCATATTATTAACACTTGTCATAAGGGTAGATTGGGTAACATTTTATACCAAGGGTAGGATCACCAAAACTCAATCTTGGAATGTGATTACATAAATTATACAAAATGAAAGTACTACCAATAAAGATCTCACAGCTGTTTTTAGAGCAAAATATTATGTACAGATGAAGATATGGATACAAATAGATTAACATATCAACAAATATTAGCTAAATTAGATAACTAGCACTGCATTTGTAAACAGCCTCATTTAGAAAGCATTTACAATATACTGTATCAAGCTAAAACATCAGGTAATATATTAGGTTTTGATACTCATTTTACACAAATGGAAAACTTTGTCACTTTGTAGTGAAGTGTAAAATTGAGCTAATAACACCCTTCACTGGACAGAATGCAGCAGAAGTTTTGAATGTATTTCAATTACGTTGTTCTTTAACTTGTTACTGGATATGATTTCTTTGGTTTCTCTGCTGTCTTTTATAATTTGTTTGCCTATGTTAAGCAATAATTGGTCTGCATCATTGGCTAAGATAATACAGTATATTTTCTTTAGTACTGAAATGTTGAAGGTAATAATACGATTTGCTTTATTAACAGAATTAAAGGATTCACTTTCACGTGATTTTTGACGTGGTATGTTTTTTGTCAAAGAAGCATTTATTCCAAAAACATCCCAGACATCATATACATTTTTGCATTCTTTCATGATGTATTCATTTCCTTTTTCATTATTATTATCTTCAAATAAGGCCAAATCTTCATTATTAATAAAATCCATATCACTATTTTCATCATATATAACTTCAACATTCATATTAACAATATTCCCAATGTAATTTGGCTGTGGTCATTTTCTTCTTATTATTTGTTGCATTATTGGTACTTGTCATTATACTTTTTGGCTGTTTTTCTCATGTTTCCAACTCAATTTAGCAGAAATTGATAATCCATCATTACCACAATATGAGCATGCTAAGCATTTTGAACATCTAGACCTTGTACACTTGAAAAATAAAAGTTACATTTTGAACTAGAATTGCAAAATGTTAGACAATTGTCAAAGCAGTCATCAGAAAATTTTGATCCATTGATTTGGAGTAGCCAATGGTCCACTGAAGCTCAAAATAGGCTAAATTGTCCATATTAGTCTTTTTTCGCCAATGACATTGCTCAAAAAAGGAAATAAAAAACTATTTCTGCAAAGGGTTATTTTTTTTTACCAACATGAGCTTACCCAATCTGCAGATATGACACAGTGTTAATTTTACACATACGAAAATTGTATCTATATATGTGTTAAAGTTTTCTTTTTCATCAGAGATGAAAAATGAAAATTGAATTTGCAACGTAGAGACCTAATGCATTCTTTGATTGGCTGTATCCTCTGCTGTGGACTGCAGTTTCACCTATTCAAGGCTCATCAGCACAGCATGGGTCAGCAAACCAATGAAATACCATTAGGCCTCTTGGATTTTTGTGACCTTGACCCTACAAAACCTAATCACTTCTAAGTTGGGAAATAGTCCAAATGTATACCAACTATCATCCAAATCCATTCTGCCATTTTCGAGAAATCTTGCTGACAAACACACACGCAGGGGTGAAAACATAACCTCCATCACCTTTGGTGGCAGAGGTAATGATCTATCACATATATATAGTTAACAGCCTAATATAGGAGTAATCACAATTCTGGGCCCTTCGCAACAACAGCCGAGCTTAAAAAACAGAAACTAATCATATTAAGGGTATTAATAATAAGAAAGCTTTTGTTATGTTACATTTAAAAATTTTATACTAATGAATAAGACTGATAAATCTCCAGCTGGACAAGTCATGTTTCAAAGTGAAAAACTGCATAAAGACAACTTCATTATCTGAAATGCATTAAAATGAGGCATGCCAATTATAAGATCACCTATGTTCACAATCTATACAATATTAGTTTTAGGTTTAATAACATACAAAGAAAAGAAACATCAAAATTCATTAGAATGTTACATGTATCCAATATATTCATAACTGTAAAGATTAGTTTCAATGGAAAATGATGGTAACTTGAGTGAAAAGTGTTAAACAAACATTTCAACATGGAATAATTACTTTAGTATTATAATTACAGAAGCAGGTTCAAATGATACATTGTAAATACAAATGGATATATAAACTTATAAAATGTTTTACATAGACATTCTGTTATATCATAAAAAATTTCTAGCAGCTGGAGTAAGCCATAAACGTTTTATTTTTTGTTAGAAATTAATATTATTTTGGAAAATTATTTAATATGTTATCAAAAGTCTAAATATATGTAGAAACAATAACATTGAATTTACATCAAACCAACTTAAACATTTAACTAAAATAGATTATATATTTGTTTAAAAAAATAATTAAAGGTTACACTAGAGTTAAAACAAATTACAAAGGACAGCTGATACGTATCTATATATTAGTCTTCCTGTAGCCATGGGTTCATAAAGAATGACTTTTGATGCCTGTCAGATATAAAAGACAGTTTAGTATAGGTATTATTGATTTATATATTTTGTGAGTGAATAGTTCATGATTGTTTAGTTTTTTCATAACAAGAGAATTAAAAGCAATTATTTTAAAGGCAATAGTTATGACAAGTTTAGTTATGTAACTCAGTAAGAATCGTATGTTGTGTTTATAATTCATTGATGTCCAGGCTATTGAATGACACATGCAATCCATTGATGTCGAGGACATAGAGATTTCTAGAAGGCCTATGTGATAGATGTATAAACAGTGGCAAGCAGACAAAAAAAAAAAAGAGCAGAAGAGAGTAAAGTCACAGGAAGGATACGTTCGGTCAGAGAAAAGTTAAATGCAAAGTTAATCGTTGTGGGAGTGAAAGGCCTAACGGTTGATATGTTAGAGTGAAATTAACAATAAGAGATAAGGAGAATAAACTGTCTCGTCAAAGAATGTTCTAAAGTAATTGAACCAGCCTGAGTGGCCTTTGACAAAAGGCAGATGATTCTTGGAAATACATAAAAGGAGCAGACAATTTTTGAAGTACAGGATACAACTTCAGTAACTCAACGACAATGTATGTGAGCTATACACAGATAGTCTGGTGACAGAAATAGAGAAAAATAATTTGGCTTGTCAACTGAATTCTAAAGCAGTTGAATAGGCCTAAGTGGAATTTTGACATGAAGAAGAGAACTATGACCTCCATAGTGTAAGGAATTTTTGTACATAGGTTTAAC
>NW_013665735.1:160725-164830 GCF_000517525.1 Limulus polyphemus | reverse complement strand
AGGAATTTTTGTACATAGGTTTAACTTGTTCCAAATATATATATATATATATATATATTATATTTTGAAAACAAGTAGAGTGCATGCTGATCATTTGTTGTTTTTATAATTTATTGACAACAAGTCACAGATACATACTGTAGAAGAATCCTTAGCCCAACACACCCACATATGTAAATTATGATATATACCATTAAAAAGTTAAGTTTCCTGACAAAGCCTTTACCCAAAGAACCAGGAAAATAGATTCGAAACAGTTTGTGACCTTATGCTTATAGAATTTGTGATACTCAGCCTGGTATTAACAAGATAACCCAACATTCTACAAATGAAATAAATGAATGAACAGAAAGGATATTCATGTTTTCTGTCTTCATCAACTTTACACCTTGTCTCTTTTCTTTCAGGTTCTGACTCACCTTTTGCTGCAACTGAAAAAAAAAAAAATTCAAACCAAGACACATAGTTGAACAATTTAATGAAAAATTAGTTATAAAAAACAGTAATACGGTTAACAAGCAAAAGCATAATATATATCAATACATAAATGCAGGTTATCTTGGCCTTATCTTCAGACACAAACTATTTTTATCCAATCATCATACTAGACCATTCTTAGTCACAAATATTAATATCATTTGAACCTACAGATCCTAAAACAGAACAATAATGTCACTCACCTGCTTGAATCTTTACTCTATGAAGTTTAGATGTGAAAGAATCATTCACAATGAATGTATGCACCGGTTCTAAAAGATCAAAAACTTAAATCTATAATTTTGCATTAACCAATAAGGAAACAAATCAAAATATAAGTATTTATAAATCAACAGAAAGAAATATTTAATTTTAAATGATTGCACTAAATATTATTATAGATTAACGAGATGAAAAAATAAGTAATTTTAAATTTTGGATGTAAATTACTCTAGGCTGAATTAACTTCAATATATTAAATACTGGCACAGGCTATGCATTTACAGAAAGATCATGGGCAAATATACATTGAAGACTTGCATGATAACAAAGTAAACTCAAATAAACTCAAAACTACTTATGCTACACTAAAAGTATGTGAAATAAATTCACTGCGGCAAATAAGAATATCAGAAAAGTTTCAACAGTTTTTAAGAATTGCTAAAGTAAGACCTCTGTATTACAGACTTTCTCAAAATTATTTTACATAATTTCTTTTCAGGAACACTATGCTACTATATATTGAGAGTAAAAAACACAAAAAAGGATGTTTATTGACACAATGAGAGGTAAAATCTTTATTGTTAGCTACAAAGAATATTTAATTTTTTAGTTTTTACAAACAGGTACAATGCATTAGAAAGACATATTTCTTGCATATTACAAGGTATATCACAAGGAAATATTTTACGAACTTTTAAGCAATAGTCTCATTTAAAGCACTAATCATGAATTATAAATATCTGTCAAGGTAAAACCAAAGCTGCCCTATTTGTATGAACTTGGTTAAGTTTACTTTAAATATTGATATTTGTTTGTCAATTTGTATAAAAGTATAAAGGGTTCAAGGAATGATCATTAGAGCTTTGGGTTGATCAATCTGGTATAATTCCAGAAACTACTACAAAAATCAGTCCTTTTGAGATGAGTCACGGGTGAAATGCCATGTCATCTCGTTTGTGACTCGCATTTAAAATTTTATTGAACTACTAATTTCATGAATTTATGTCAATAAGTTTGGTATCAAACTGTAGATCATAATTCAAATTTTAGTACTATATATTATTTAATTTCTTAATTTAAAAGTAAATATTAAAAAACACAGATAAACTTTGATTTTTTGTGTATCACGTGGTATGTTGAATGCAGCACTAGTTCAAACTAGATGTTTGTGAAGTCAAAATACCAAGTCTATAGCTTTGAACGAATTAGAAACTCCAATTAACGATATTGATAAGCTAGAATATAAAATAAGAGCCTCTTACTTTTTCAATTTGGTAAGATATTGCTCATGTAATGAATCAAACAGTGGCACCCCACCCACCTCTTTCCATTTTTGAAAAGCTCCCTTATATACACTTACTTCTATATATGACATAAATAACCAATCGGAAGCTCAGAATGTCCCCCTAGTGACTTTCTAAGCCGTTTAACAGACTTGGCACCATTTCTTTCTTTTAAACCAATATTTCAATGAGGTAGGGTGTGTCTTTAGTCTGCTCGAAATTTCATATTTTTTTAGACTAAAATACATCTTAGTTACTAAGCTAGATAAATTCTATAGTATTAATGTAGTAATTTATGATTTTTTAGTTATTCAACTGTATATGTATATAAAACCTAAACAAAAACATTTTGTTTCATATCCTCCACGCGCAATTTTTTTTAAACGCTTAGCAATCTACGTCAAGCAGCAACTGAATACAAGGGTCATAACTAGATGAGATAATTGTTTGCTTTACTTCTTTAGTTACTGTTCTATGTTTTAAGAAAAATAAGTTTAAGAGCTTATTTCAAAATAGCAATAATCTATATACTAATTGAAATTTGACTGTATTTTACAAAATACTAGTCTACTAAAACACAACCAAGACAAGTTTCTTTGCACAGACCAAAGTTTCATGTTATTTGATACAGTAACAGGAGTGCATGTGAGCCGCATCATCACAACTTCTGTAATGTTAGCCAGGCACAGCTAAAAGGTTTCTGCTTTTACTTAGTATGAAAACATATTTCATGCATACAACATACAGAATTGAAGGCAAACTCAATACAGCCTTAAAATTACCAACTGCTCATTGCATTAACCCTCTTGCTAAAGGTAGGTCAAAAAGTGCATGTCACAACCTTTTACAGTTACATTCAAAATTTAATACAAGTTTTAAGCTCTTAATTTTATAAGGAAATATTTTTAACAATCCCCAATATCTCCTAGTATGAGAATTATGACAATTGTATTCTATGTCTTCCCACTTCTGTAATTTATTTACCTCCCCTCTCTGAAATACAGAATTTAACATAATTACTTATCATAATATAGATATTGCTAAAGCAAAGTCTAATTTTTATAGACTTCAGGTTTATTTGTCTACAGAATCATATACGAGAAAATTAGACCCACTTCTTACACCCACCTGTCACATCTACTCTTTCACAAATTACCAATAATTCTCTCTGAGGGTGTTATACTACATCGTTTATAATCAACAGAAAGGTAAAGTCTTAATCTATCAAAAGACATACAATGCTACATTGTTTTCAGTACAGAGTATTGTCAATTTCATCTTCAGTTTGAAAGTTTGTCTCATGGTGTTCAAATCAAGGAGCAAAAGGAATTAATTTAAGACCTTCTTGTCTTAGTTAGAAAGCCAATTAAATTACAATAGTTAGAAGGCATTGTTTGCTTTGTGCATGTTATTATTCTGTGTTCTTAGTTGCATTATTTAAGTAAACAAAAATTATTTAGTGTACTATTACGATAACTATAAAAAAGAGGCTTAAATTTCATTAGTAACTGACAGCAAAAAAACAAGGTCAAAGATAAGTACTATATCTCTTGTTTTTCAAGTATATTCCATATTTATTATTATAAAATTACCAAAAATGTAAAACTTTAAACCTTATTAGGTTAGATAATTTTAGATTAAGTAAAATAAAGAAAAACAATAATAATAATAAAACTTCTTCATGATGTATGCCCATGAGCAGCTCCATCATTTCATCATTCAATATGGTAACACGAGCTACTTGTTTGCAGAATGATTTACAACTTGTGTGGCAGGATTATTAGTTAGACACAGTTTAAAGGGCAATAAAACAATAAAGTTAAGTATGAATAAATATAGACCATTACAAGCTTTAAGCCTTTTCGGATAAACAAATGTACAAAGAAAACTATCCTATGATAACCTATTAATAAGCCTTTTTGTACCTTGTTCTCATGCATCTTTAAGTGGGGTTTAAAACAACTAGTAAAAACAGCACATTCAAGGAACTTTTTTTGTATCCTTTTTTTTCAGAATCAAAAATTAATTAGTATTAAATATATATATATATATATAAATCTAATATCTGATAGTCATAGGTCATCAAGAAATTAATGTCACGTTTTAGAACACTTTCATTAACC
>NW_013665735.1:137043-160142 GCF_000517525.1 Limulus polyphemus | reverse complement strand
AGAGGACATCGACATGTTTATCTTCAAAGCCAAGTGATTTCTTTAATCAGGGCAATAATAACCTGATTGTAAGATGGAAAAGCATCATCAATAAGAATGGAGACTATTTCATTAAATAAATGTTTTGTTTTGATATATAAGTTGTTAGGGGTTTTTTCATCTAAAAAAAGCAACATTAATTTCTTGACAACCTAATATAAGAAAAAAAAACTGAAATCAAGATTATGAAATCTGTTTGTTTTGTTGTTGAAACATTTTTTTTTTAATTCGTTCTCCCAGTGATACTTCAACCTTTTTTGGTTAAATAATGTTTATTTTTCTATGCCCTCTGTTTGTTGAAATGGTTCAACTCAAACTTATACCACCACCTAGGGAGATCTTGAACGTTTTGAATGGTTCTCAGTTTTTGAAAAGGGATACACTCTAAAAACAATAATCACTGGAAAGGTAGATTCTAAGCTTCAATGCTTTGTAATCTAAATTATAATAATGCCATGTGAAAATTAGTTACACTTTTGAAAATTGTAAGGCTGAGAATAGCCACAGTTAACAAAGTAACTTCAAATCACAGTTTTGAAAATACTTCCCTACTAATAATAGTCCTGTAATTCTTTATAATTTCTGATAATGTTCTTTTCATTCCTGATACTGGTTTTGTGTTGTGTTTATTTTAAATTTACAAAGATATACTTCTATGACAAAACATTAGGTAAGGATTTGGTTCAGTAAGTATAATAATCAACAGCAAATTATCTGGATAACATAAATTTGTTTTTTATTGAATATATTGTTAACTTTATTGTATTAGAACAAAACATGTGAAAACAGGAACTTCTTATTTGTTGAAAAAAACAAACTATAATTACTAAATTTAAAATGATCTGAACCAAAAATACCATGTGCAAATATCATGCTACAATGCCTGACTAAGGAAAGCTTCACCATTTTGAAAGGTGAAGTCACTGTTCATGAGTAATTCTTTTTCAGTCATATCATGTTTGTATATCACAGTAGAAAGTAGACAGCTTCAAGCAGAAAACAAAGTATCAAAATAAATAAAATGAAGAATATCAAACAAGTTAAAAATGACTGGAATAAAAAATAGAACTTTCTGATCAATAAGAAAAAAACAAAAAATATATAAAAGCTAAAAGGAATTATTTTCCTATTAAAAAAAAGAATTTCACATAAATTTTAAGTATTACACAGCCTAAAAAAGTATACAAATATTAAAACAAAGTGTATTAATTTAGAACGTCTGTACCATGTTTCATGCAAAATGGTTAAGTACTTTCACTGTGAGAAATTGGAAGACCAGAAGGTGCTTTAAACAACCCCACAGCCGTTACAGGGCAGAAATGATCTAATATAACTTACCTATTTCTTTTGTCTTTGGGTTTTTTATTAGAATTCTTTGGGTTGCTTTACCCATAGCTAATGACTGAAGGGCCCGGATGAGATCTTTTTCAGGTATATCTGTTTCACTGCATATTTCCTACATAATGAAAAATAAACAATACTGTAAAATCTATTATTAAACAACGTACTTCATATTAAATACTAGAAGTGAAAATACCATAATGAATTTTCATGTGACAAACACAGCAAGTAACACTGGATTATAAATAATCATAAAAAGAATGAAAAATAAAGAAATCTAGAATTATACTTTGGAGATCTACAAATGACCAAACATTCTAAAATGAAGATTATAAACATAAAAAATTAACACTAAACATTAATACATTTATTCTTAGTTTTTATCCATGCTTTTATGAAGACAATGGACCCATTGCTCTGAAAATGTTCTGCTTTCTGCTAATTCCTCCACATTTATAGCTTGTAACAAAGACAATTCAGATTTTTGTTATCGAAGAACCATTTTGTGTGCATTTATATCCTCATTCTGAGGAATACATAGCTAGATAACTTATCTAAATTTACTGCATAATTTACATTACAACTGTACATCAGTCCCTTCGCAGTTTTAAACTGGTAGACATAATGATCAACCAAATTTATTTCAAACTAAGTTTGCTGGTCTTCAACCCAAGACCCATTCTAAAATACATTTGAACAGACACAAAATTAATACAGTCAATCAGCCAAAAAGTTTGTCTCATAGTAAAACAAGTCTACACCATTAAACCAGATCATTACAAAACTAAGGTTCTCCTTCCCTTCTTATTCTTGCTTTGTTATAATGTATGCTATTACCTAAATTCTTTAATTAGAATTATTATTTTTTTAATTAAGTCAGTGACAGTTGTTTTAGTCTGATCTGAGTTAAAAATCCACTTCTAAAGAACTTGATTCTAAACTTCTATAGTAAAACATACAAGTAATTCTAATTCCAATAGCTTTTGTATTTTTACTTTTTTTCATCTTACACTAATGTACTGTTAATTTCTCAAGATATTTAATCTAGAGTTATTAAACAAAGTATATATCATACCACTCACATCATAACTTAATCGATCCCTATTGTTGAAAAGCATTAGAACACACATTTGATACGTGGACACTTGGATGATGTGTTTTCTTGGACCAGTATGTCTCCCTGACATAGAAGGTCCAGGAGATGGAGAGGATGTGGATGATGCTGGTCCATCTCTGGACTCAGAATCTTCTTTTCGAGGACCATAGAAAACGGCATTGAGATCTGCCCAGCCTAACTGAGGTTGAAGGGTAAGTTGACGCCCACTGTGTTTTCCTAAATAAAACCTTAAAAACAAATAAATCTACAGTTTATCAAGTTGTAGAAATTATATATAATACAAACATACTTGTTCCAGAATTTTTAAATAATTTCCTATTGTAATACATAAGAATAATACTAAAAGGTTAAACTGAAAAATGATGACAGTTTTCATTAACTTGTTTTAAGATTAGTATTTGTAAAAACTATATGAAACTAACATTTTTTACAAAGAACTGCTGATACCTCATTAGACAAATAATTTATATATAATTAAAACCATTTGTAGCAGAAACATGAAATTTTGTTACTTTCTTTTTCAGTATAGTTTGCAGTTCATAACAGTTAAAATAATGTTGTTGTACTGTAGCAATAATACAATTCTCTACCAATCTTAAAATATTTACCTATGTAAATCCTTTTACGGGAAAATAATGGTAAAAAACATAAAAACAATAACCAATTTAGCATTTTAACTCTACTTACAAGAACTACTGCAACATTTTTGTGATATAACACAATTTTCTTCAGCATTTAAAAAAAGAAAAAAATATAGCATAAGACTTTTCTGTTGACAGAAGTGATGTCCACATTAATAACTAATAAATCATATATATCAAAACAGAATTCTGAAACCCAAAGCTAGGTTGCTATTGCATTGAGTATCAAATTCCTGACACCTATATATAGTCTATTGGGCCTACTCAATACTACCACTATCTTTTTCAAATTCTAAACAAAGCCAAAGATGCTAGCCATAGAATTTAAAGTTGACTGTCATCTATTTCATGTTTGCAAGCAGTTAGATTAATAAGTTTGGAATTTTTTGTTTCAAAACTTAGCTCTTTTCATTTTTATCTCCATGCCTTTGACCGTAATTGGCTAGCATCTTTGGCTTTATTCCCAGTTTTAATTTATATGGTTGTTTAATCTCATTTCTAGTTTGATGCACTCAGCTATAACTTGTATACACTTATGATAGATTCTGCTGTATTTTAAAAGTAATTGAATAATGGAGATGGACCTTATAATATTATAGTTCTGGATGTTTTTTAGAATTTGTCTAAAAACTAACAAAATGAATAGGAAATTTTTAAGGACTTTTTGTTTGGAAAAACATTCTACTGGAAATTAAACGATTAGTTTAATATTGTGTTTAATTTCATATTAACAAGTTTTAGACCACTTCATGGTAAGATAGATCCTTCAGACCTTTGTATTTAATATTTTATATTATATTTTTTTTTTTAAGTTTAGATTCAATATGCTACTGTAAGAAGTTTTACACTTCCCATTATCTAAAGTATTGAGAAATTTTAGTGAAGTGATAATCTGACACCCACCACTTCTCTGAGGTAATTTTGTTCAAGGGGCAAACACGTGTTCAATAACCTGCTTGATACTTACAACCGAAAGGCTTCAAATGCTTTCCAAGGTGCAATAGGAATGTTACACTTTGGTGTAGCAGCTTGTGTTGGCCAAAAACCAGTAGTAAGGACTCTCACATTTAAATCCACTCCATAAAGAAATGTCTGTAATATGGTTAAATATTGTGGTTGATAAATAAATACATACAGAACTTTTGTAAGTAAACAACAAGATACACAATATAATTATCTATACATCATTGAAATTAACAAATACTTCTGCTGTTGACTACAAATATGTTTTCTTTACAAACAAAAGGTTCATAAGTGCATTTATACATGCATAATCAGTGATGAATTTCTAGATTCATGTTGTAGGATGCATGTATGTGAGGGTGAATGGAATTGTGTTTTGAAGTATAATGATTTAAATGTTGTTGAGGATACTATATTGACTGGAGCTGGAAGAGAGTACTATTGTTGATTACATCAATCAAATATCAAAATACAACGTAAGCAAGACAGTCTTAAAATTAATTATAGCATTTCTGCCTTAAGAATAAAACAAAAACAGATTCCAGGTACCAGATACAGAGACACCTGGCATAAATTAAACATCTGCAATCACTTAATGCATTATTTCAGTCATTTCTCCATTCACAGCCAGGAACATTTTCAATTACTGGTCATGTCATTTTTTTCTTTAAATTATAATTATGCCTAATATAACATCGAGGGAAACTAAACACAAATTCATTATTATAGACTTAAACAAAAATCCTGAGTAGTGAAGATCTATTAACACTACAAAATGTACCAAGTACAGTGAAAACATGTTGTTTATGTAACGGTTTTTACACTATACAAGCACATCATGTTGTATCATTGTGGAAAAGCACTTTTGTATTATGGGATCCAATGAAGTAAGCAACAGAAAGAAAACAAAATGAATTCCCTTGATCCTTTCATTGACAACATAAGTATTCACACATATTTTGGATTTACATTACCTAAATATTTTATAATATGGGTACATTTTGGTCAAGCCTATTATAATGACTAATTGTAAATTAATCATTAGGTTAGTTCTTCATCTACCTACATACACGCATCACAGACATTATTTATGAATGACTGAGAGAGAAGTATATAAACAATATTGGCCAAATATCCTCAAACTGGATCTCAACAACCAAAATGTTTAATTCACATGTAATTTCAAAACTTATCATTCAGACATAAACCTTATTAGGTGCCTTATGCCAAAGATTTACTTAATACTCATTTGAGTCATAAATTCAAACTTTGAAAAGTGAAGTTGCAATTTCACTTCACAAAAAAGAAAAAAAACTTACACATTCTCCATAATCACAGTTAGAACAAATGAGCCAAAGGAATAATAAGTTGACAAAAGGTAATTTAATCTAAAGAGGAAACACCTAACTCACTAAAATTATCAAAGCAAAATATATTGTAATCCTACAATTTCACATACACGTACCCAACTAGTAAAAGTTTAAAAGGATTCAAACTAACTGCAAATACCATTTCATCATGCAAAGCATACTACTTTTTAACTAAAGCAAAATGTAATTTTCTTGAAGAATATACTTGTATCTTTGCTTCCAATTATTAGAGTTTGTATATCCAATTTCCCATTCAACTAAAGAAACAAACAAGCCATAGGAAGACCATCCAAACCTTAACAATTTTGAACATTTGAATCAAGTCTCCTCTACTGATCAGTTGTTTAAAACTGTACACTATTCATAAATTAAATAACTTAAACTGGGTACTATTTTAGTAGCTCAGCTCTTTACTCATTCCAACATGTTGATAACCTTCATATGCCAATGAAACCAAAGCTGCATACAGTCCTCTCTAATGTATATTATACAAGGATATGAAACTTACTTACTATTAGATACAAATTTACAATAAACACAATAAAAAACTAAATATGTCTCTTTATCACAATTTAACACAAAGCAGAAGGCTTTAGGATTTTACCAGGAACCACACTTAAATCCTTCACTTCTTTTTTTACAACATAAATACTCCTCTCAAGTTTTAAGAACAAATCTTTTCAGGATTCATGGCTTTTCTTTCATGAACTTTTTCAAGCTTTACTAAAATAACAATTTCACAATGTATAACATTTAAAGAAAAATATTCTCCATTTTAAAAAACGAGTCAGCTTGGGAACCATTTCTTCTCCCTGATTACTAGAAACACAATCACTGGATCTTCTTTTGAAACTAATAAGACCATAACATTTTAAATCAATTTTTTCAAATATATATGTTTCAAAATTTTTTATTGGTCTTATCAATATAATTATATTTTAATAAACCTCAGTATCCTCCATTCAACTAAAAATGTAACAATCTTAACAGTTTTTAGTTTTCATTTAACAGTAATTAAATTACCCCTATTCATCAATTATAGAATGGGTTTCTGATTTAAATGCAAACTTTTTGAAGGAATACCTTGGAAAGCTTGACCAAACCCATAAAAACAACCAAAACTTTGTGATTAAAAATTTTCCCATTTTCATGTTGTCTAATATTTTTCTCTCAAATATTAATAAAATTTTAATAAAAAAAGGCTAAATTTTGGAATTAAAAGCAATTTATAAACAAGCTATATCTTTGAAACAAGTTGCCAAGACCAATTGAAAACTTTATCCTGGACTATACTTACTTTTACATGTTCACTGTCTAATAATAACTATTCATACAGGAATCTTGTTTTAAATTAAGGCATCTTATCGAAAGAAATGTTTTATTAATTTTAAAAGACTAATAGACAAATATGTTATTCCATAAATTTCAGCTATAGAAAAGAAAAACTTATCACAGAACAACATTATAAGACTTTAATGATTGTTTTCCGTAGCTCTGATTCAAATCTTTATAAAAATTATTGTTAAAAAAAACTACAAACTTAACTTAATGAAACAGTTTCTTCTGTGAATTTTATCTTATTTGTTATCATTAAAATCAATAAAGCAATAAAGGACTCTGACAAAATCATACATACAAAAATTTATATAATTAAGTATCTGAATACATAAGAAAATCTTTGGAATTTCCAAACCAAAACTGAGCTACTTACGCCACAAGTTTGCACACGATTTTTGAACTCTTCCATCATTGTGTTAGATACTGACATATCTTTGAACATTCCTTCTAACTTAGAGGTAAACTGACAACCACATTCTGTCTGAAATAAAAAATAACACTACTTCATCTATTATAGTAACAAAAAGAAAAAAAAGAGATCATTAAATACATGAATTGATTTTTACATAACATCACACTCTTGCAAAAAATTAACATTTTCTCAACTTATACAACCCTCTATTGGTGCAAATATTTGCTCAGTACTATCCTTGATACTCCCATTTGTTTCTATATTCTAACATGCAAATGATTATGAAACAACCCTCCACCAATAGGAGTCCAACACTACCCCTATTATAACTAGTACTCTCTCTAATCTTGCCATTGTTAACCACTTCAAGATTGGTCAGATCACACCTAACCACACTGTAAGTGGGGAGGACAGGTGGGAAATGTGAGAAGAGGTAACTATCTATTGGAAATGTCTTTTCAGTTTAGAAAAATGTTAACTTCTGATACAATATCTTACCTTTTCTCACAAAAAGCTAGAATTCCACATTGAACTGGTAGAGGGCTGGTGAGAAAATGATCCCCCTTTAGCAAGCGCCCAAAGGAAAACCATGGGGTGTGATAAAAAATTAAAAACAACACACCTATGGGAGACTGCATCATTTCTGAGCCAGGTATACTCTTTGCTCTTTAGTAAGGTGTCACTAAAAAAGGGTAAAAACATAGAGGGACCTCAAGAAACAATTACAGAAATAATGGGACCTCCTGGTATAGAGTGGCTAGGGCATTACAGATCATAAATGGGAGTTCGACCTCAACCAATACCTGGTGGCATCTGGAATTGTACATCAGGTCTGCAGTAGGAAGAGGTTCCTCTATCTTACACCTAAAAAAATGCATCCCAGTAGGGAAGAGGAGCTTCCGTACCAAGAACCCGTCTCTGCATATGTGCACCTCCAACACAACCAACACCAGATCCACCAGGAACTGACATCCAGCAGATAGTAGGAAGAGGGAGAACTAGTTGGGGTCGCATCTTCAGTCCAAAACCTGGTGGCATTGTTAATTTATTGTCCAGTCTGCTGTAGGAGGAGGGTACCATCCAAACACACGTGAGGACATATGTGGCTGGTCCAGCTCCAATCAACACCTGATTCCTGGGAACCAACATCTGGCAGATGGTAGGAAGGAAGGTGCCTCTGCCAGAGGAGCAAATTGCAATATATGGTGGAGTGCTACATCCAACACCTAACAGTATCTGGAATTATACATCAGATCTGAGGTAGGAAGAGCATCACACCATCTACACCAGCAGAATGCTACCAACCTATTCTCAACTGAGTGGTATTGTGCACACTCAGGAGGACAGGCCTCCATGGTCCACCACCCAAGCAGCTAGGAACTGGAAGTGGCAAGGACTCCCAAACTCCACTTAAAGAAGAAGGGATAAAATGAATTGGAGAGTCCACTGCACCAGAGACAGTGCAATGGGTGACTGCAATACCCTATTTTGAAAAGCAGTGATCAAATTGATGGAGTCGATCAACCAATACCTGGCGGTGTCTGGAATTGTACATCAGGTCTGTGATAGGAAGAGCTTTGACGCCACGGATCATCAGAGATGGACAGTATTCCCTGTCTGCTCTACTCACATTAGTCCATGAGTGTATGGTCTGGGTCAAAGATATTTATGAAGCAACAGACAGCGAGGGATACCTACAAGTGATCCTGCAGAACACCCCATCTCAATGGTGTGTGTAACATGACCTTGTGATATGTTATGATAATGTATTTTGATGTACAGAGGACAAACTGATGAAGTCAATCAATCAACACTTCGTGACATCTGGAATTGTACATCAGGTCCACGATAGGAAGAGCCTCAACTTCATAGTTATCTAGCATGGTATATGACCACAGGTCATACAGTGTAGGCTTAAGGGTAAGTATACCTGGTCAGGCAACAGTTGCCATAGAGCTGGATCTAAATATCTTCATAGAAAAAGAAACTGAACAGAGTACTTACCAAAGATAAACAGTTAGAGCACTGAAGATGTCCCCCAAGGGAAGATGGAAATGTGCAGCAAGAGACATGGTAAAGTGACAAATCTGATGAGAATAAAACATGAAAAAAAGGTGACAATTGTCAGGAGAAAAGGAAGAAAAATTCCAGGCAAATTCAATCTGGATGGGTAATGGGAAAAAGGTCACGAGAGAGGTAAGGATTTCACGGAAAAAAACAAATGGACTCAGGAACCATGGAAGGGAGCAGTACGATGTGTCATATACCATAGAAGAGCCCTGACCGAGCAAAAGAGGAAGGTGGGTCTGGAACAGTCATGAAGGTGAGAAAAGGAGGGAAAGGAAAAAGGTGTGAAAGAAGAAGTACCCTCTCGAGCAGCCAAATGCTTGGACATAAAGGAATGATCAGGAAAGAGAAGAATATAGGAACTAAGAAAACAAAAACACAGTAAATATCAAATGCAAACACATCAAAGGAACAACATTTGCACATAAACAAGAGTAAAAACAGGGACTTCAAGGAAAGGTGATTTAAGAAACACTAAGACCAAAGTTCCAATGGAAGATGGGAAAAAGTGTAGAGGATCACACAGAGGTGCTAATCCTGAAGGGAAGCAGGGTGGGGAGGACAGGAAAAATGGAATGAATGAAACACCATGGATGAGACTGGCAAATGGAAAACACAAGCAAAGTCAGTAAACCAAAAAGTGGCAGATAATGCCACATTATAGCCCACAACAGAGGAAACTGAAAGGACCCCATTAAAAAACCCAAAGCCAAAAAATGACGGTGTGTGAGGAACCACAGGATGGGAAGGACCATAACCCCTTAGAACTAACCAAAAGTGGTATGTGTACCACGTATGAAGATAAACCCCCATAGAGGAAGAAAAAACAGGCCGGAAAAGGAAGAAAGCTTCATGCGAAAAGCTAGCCCTTCAGATGAGGGACCGGAAAAAGCTACACGTGAAGACAGAGTGCAGGTACAGACAGATGAAGCCCACTGGAGTGTAGATGATGGAGAAGTGTCAGAGAGAAAGGCAGGTGACACCAAAAACTGATGCAGCAGTGGAAATCGCGTGCGAGACACCCAATACATAACCAGCAACACAATACGGAGTGGTCTGAAGTATGGCAAGGACACGTGGGAGGAGACAAACAGAAGACCAATATAGGGGAAGAGGTGTACTGAGAAGAGTGACAAAAGCATCCAAATCTGGGACACCCCAAAGAGCACACAAAACTCAAAAAATTGGTAGATCTGAAAACCACACCACAGGGAGAATCCTGTCATGATGGGATAACCAATCTGTGACCAGATTCAGGGTACCCAGATTAGGATATGCCAACAAAGTGATGAGACAGCAGTAGATGCAACAAAGAAGATCCAGTGTGAGATGTCTGAGCAATGTATGAGACTACCATAGAAATGTCAAAGTGAGCCATCACCAACCAGCCCCTAGGAGCCTGCAGGAAGTGAAGGAAAGCCCAACAAACAGCAAGAAGTTCCAAGATTGATATGGAGAAAGAACTCGGACAGAGACCATATCCCCGAAATCACTTGAGTGTCAAGATACACCCCAACCAGAAAAAGATGCATATGCACATTCCAGACAAAGAGGAGGAAATGGAACACATATGGTAGTATTGTTATGATCCACCCACCAGTCAAAGTCGGTCTGTGAGGGAGGGGGGAAGAGAAGCATTTAAGGGATCCTGAACAAGGCTCCACTGGTTTATCAAAACCAACTGATGATGATGCATGAGAGTGCAACCAAGAGGAATGAGGGCTTTGAGAGAAGCCCATGTCCCCAAAAGAGAAAAAATTCTTGCACAGTAGAAGAAGGAGAAGATGAGATGCAGTATACCAGACATTCCATAGCTCACAACTGAAGTAAAGCAGGTAGGGCCTGATGGAGAAGGGAATTGAAAAACATTGCGAGATGAACCAAAAAATTGCTCCACTTTGACAGACAAACCACAATGACAGTGTCCTGCAGAAGAAACTGACGATGCAGAACTGAGTCATATTGTGAGGAGGCAAGAAGTAGTCATACATCCATAGAAAGGTGGAAATGAAGGCCCCCTGAAATGAATCAGGTAGGCAAAAAATGGGATCCCAAGGAGGAGGAGGGAACGAAATGGGATTGTGAGACAACAGGGAAGATGAATGGAAGTAGAGGACCTGACTTACTGACACAACTTTCAGAACTCCTGGATCAACTGCCAAGGACCTTCAAACATGGCCAAATTAAAGAAGTCTGGCCCCCAAAAGCTCTTACCAGAGAAGGGCGGTCAGAGTAAGACAAATACGGGAAAAGGTAATCGAATTATCAGGGTCCGATCCCCACTAAGGGAGAAGCAACACCAATACTATGAATCCAAATAAGGGAAGTTGGAACAATGATAATCAAAAGTACGTGGAGGTAGAGGCATACTGACCCCCAAACACAAATGCTCCCCAAAATGACTTCCATGAACCCCAATATCCAGGGAAGGAGAAAACACTAAAAAATGACCCAAAGGCTAGTTCCTGAGAAGAGTAGGGATGGAACATAGGAAACGGGAAATAAGGACAGAACATAACATACTTGAATAATCAAATTCACCAAAAGGGAAAGAGGTCTGGGAGCAAGTCCCTCAAATTGTGATTGAGAGGCATATTCAGGAGGAGGGGAAAGGCTGTCCAAATCCAAAACTTCCCAATCACTGAAAACCATTAGTTTGTTGCATGAAATTGGTCAACTCCTGACAGACAAGAGCCATCACTTCATGGGCCGAGAATCATGGTTCCGACCCGTTGGATGTGGTCGCTAATTCCACTGCAGCAGTTTTCATGATCACCTGAAACTGCGAGTGCATAACTCACGAGACTGAAAGAGGAGAGAAGAAAAATAAAATAATTCATAACTTTTCACAAAAGAGATAAGAAAACAGCAAAGAACAACGTAAATAAAGTAGAAAAAATTAAGAAAGTAACAACTTGTAGATAAGTTAATCAAACCACAAGCAAAAACACGTCTATTCAATAAGACTGCCAATTGAGAAGTGGTTAACAGCTGCAAGATTACAGCAGGCAATAGTTACAATAGAGATAACGTCGCACTCCTATTGATGGAGGGTTGATGCATAATCATTTGCATGTTAGTATTTAGAAATAGATGGGAATATCAAGACTAGTGGCGAGCAAAAATTTGTGCTGGTAGAGGGCAATATAAGTTGAGAAAGCTTTTTTGTGAGCTGACATAAGTATCCATTGGAAATACATTTTCAGTTTAGGAAAATTTTAACTTTTAGAAACTTTTTGCCCATAAAGACTTTTTTTAATTAAATTCAAAATAATTAAAAAATTAAAACTAATTTCTAAATTATCTTTGTATCTGGTAGGTGAGGTAGACATGATATCTGTCCCTGATGCTGGTCTTAGATGTATTTTATGGGATTGATGTCTGGAGAAAATTCTGGCCAATTCATAAACACAATAACTCCCTGCTAAAGATACATAGTGATGGTATGGGAATGGAGGGAATAAGCATTACTGTCCATTGAAATTAAACAAGATCAAATGTTTCAAGTGAAAAATCTGACAATAGTTGTTAAGATCTTATCATATAATGCACAGTATTTTAAACATAATTCCTATAATGTAAAGTTCCCTAAGTTCATCATAGCAGATGCCTATTATCAGAGATCCACCCCAAATCTGACCTACTCAGCTACCAAGCAACAAAGTGCTCTACAAGATCATCTTCATAGCCTAGAGAGAATTACACCAACTGCATAAAATACAGTGATGGTAAAAGTTTTTGGCTGCTTTGGGTAAGCATACTTAATACTAAGGTCTATATTCATTTGGAGAACTCTTAATATTATTTTTATATCTGTGACTCATGGTGTACAGCTGACTATAATTTGTTAATTCTGGATTTATTTTGCATTGTATACAAGTACATTAATTTTTTATTTCTATTGCAAAAGAAAACAATGAGTATTTAAATATCATCAAAGTATTACCTTGAGCTTGGAAATCATATTCTTCTCAGAATCATCAGAGACACTTTTATTAAGCAGAAGTCTCTTTGCTAAATGCTGCTTGTAATATCTTTCAAAGACATCTTTTTCTTGGAGATATCTAAACAAAACCATAGTTTTATCTAAAACTTGCTCAATTTCTTGTTCTGTCATCTGAAAAGAAATGTAATAACTTCACTTCAACAATAATCAGAACCTACAATATTTATATATAAAAAATGTTATCACCTTTTTAATTTACCTTCATAAAGATTAATTAACCTAAAATATTAAACTGAGACCACTCTTTGAAATTCAAAGATGTAAATAAATTAACAACTTGGCAAAAATGTATACAGGATCCTGAAACGTGACTTGAAGGCCTTGGCAAAATACTGTTACACCTGATGTTAAGGCACGAAACTCATCCTTATGATAATTACTGTATAAAGCAAGAAAATGAATGAAACATACTCCTTTCACTCCTTTCTTTAGCTTGTCATCAATGAATAAGGATAAATATTCTGGAGACTTAGGATTGATGTTTAAGAAATATTCGAAGTCTGATGCTATCATCTGCTTGAAGAACCTGTCATTTCCAAAAGAGTTATGTAAGAAGTGGTCAAATCTATCCTTGAGATCCAGAAGACTCTGTAAAATAATTATTACTGTTTAATTAACAATTCTTTTAAACTTACATTAAGACAAACAGTAAGTCATAGAATTTGTATTTCATTAGATAATTTGAAATAAGTTAACTCCTTACCCAGAATTTTATCATTGTAAGCATGCCTTAATTTAGATATAAAACTTTTAAATTTTGTTCAGTGTGAATTTATGAATGTAGCAAATAACAGTCAGTACTTTTAATAGCTACATACAAATAATAAATTTTGAGTTTATTTTACCTTGTAATAAAAATTGTTATGCAGATATAGCTAAAAAACATTCTATACAAATAATATATTTTTTAAAATAAGGATGATGTAGGGATGGCAATGCCAAAAGTACAGAAACAAGGTAGGGACGAATACACAAAATCATACAAAATTCCCTACATAAATGCGTAGCCAAATATTTTCAAGAAAACCTTTTATCTACAACTAAACATTCAATTAATTTCATTTGCATGAATTCAGGTTTGAATAAAAGCATCTAAACTGAATAATGCTATAAAATCTTACAATGGCTAATTCCAATAAGCTTGTAACATTGACTAAGTGGCTAATTATGTAGGGATTTTTGTATGGTTTTTTGTTTATTCATCCCTACCTTGTTTCTGTAGTTTTTGGCATTGTCATCCCTACACCATCCTCATTTTTTTCAAAATTTTTTCTACTTGTTTCCACCTCTTTTTTTAATGAAGGACAGTTGCTATAAAGGCAGCTGTATTAGCCTATCATGATGAATTATCTTGATGGACATCAAGTGTTAAAGTTTGTGAAATTCTATACTGCTTCTACACTCGCCAAGCTAAAATACTAGGTGTTTATAAAAGTCTTTTACATTGTTATAAGAGAAATTTCAGACTATGAGGAGCAATACATAATATGCAACAGTCTTTTTTTTCCCGGTCCATCCCTACATACTAAGCGCTATCGTGCTTAGTGATAAGGATATTAAACTAAAGGAACAATACTGTACACAATTTAAAATAAGTATAATACAATATTAGATAATCATGACTAGTTTTTTATTAATTACTTGTATAACTATATGCAAGCCTTCCAATTAATTTTCAGATTCTCTTAAATATTTTCACTCTCCTTTAATAGTCCAAAAAAAAAATAAAATCATCAATTTAAAAATATTAAACTTCCATAACAATAATTATTTCTGAAAAATTCATCACAAAGAATTAAACCTGTCTTTGCACTCATTCTCAATTATTAGTTTCGACAAATTAGTATTGCTCTTTGGATTCCATTTACACTAGAAATAATACTCACTGATAATAATTGACAATTGGGTAATCAACCATGTACTTTTTACAATATATTTATGTAAAGGTGCAATCTGTACAGACTTTAAATTATTCAAATATACCTTTATGGCTACTATTTTGTGCACAAATCAAATAACAAGCTATTTTATTTTTTGTTTTAACATACAGTTAATGGATAAAATGCAACTTCAAAAGTTTATCTTATCTTTGGTAAATCTAAAGATTTATTACAACTATACTTTGCTTAAGTGATATACCATTACTATGTGACAGTTGGTTCCATATAAGCAAAGTTTATAATATCAGCATCTAAGTTTAAAACTGTCATATATTTTTCTATCATTGTTAAGAACTTTCAAATATTTTGAGAAAATCCATTTTGTCAAAGATTTATTTATGTTTAAAAGTACAATGGTGATTAAAACCATCATATTTCTTTTGTTTTTTTATTCAAACCTTTACGATTGAAAAACTAATAATGGTAAAATAATTTGATGTTTGATAATAATGCTAGAGAAGACATACATAGGACTTATGAAGTAATGTCCTGGAAGAAAATAACCGATTCACGTTATATTTGAAAACTTCTGATTACAAATATTTGTCCTCTTCAAAACTTTCCTCGCACATCCCAGGTTCATTCACAATGAGCCATAACAAGTTACCAAAGTTGATATTAAAACTGATACACTGACAAGCCAATAACAGTAGTGGTATGCTGTCATAATATCCAATATTTAAACTACCAGTGATAACTAAAATAAAGCTACTAGAATATAAATGTCACCTTCCCCAGCCAAGTTTTCTCTTGTCCACAATTTAGAAGTGATTTTGCATTAGAAGGGAAAGAATCATTTGACTAGACAAAGCAAAGAAAATATTCATAAAAAAAACTAACTCACACAGTAACATTTAATTGCACTATGCAGTACACAGAATGTTGCATTGAAATTAGTTTGTGTAGTTTGAACTTGAATACTATAATAAACTCTTGTTTACTTTGTATAGTAAAAATCTAGAAATATATTAATATTTATGCAAACTAGAGTTTTTTTTATAACATTTTCCTTCATTAGCAAGTGTTTTTAATATTAAATTTTTGTTATTATTTTCAGTTTCATACCAATTGATCCTGTAATGGGTAAGCCTCATCCATGCTCAATAGAAAGCAGATGCATGTGCAATGTGTGATGGCAAATTGGCTTTTGCAACTGAATAAAAAGGTGGGTTGTGGGATGCCACAATTGTTTCACTATTCAGAATGAATACTTAACTTTGATAACCTTTCAGAGTTGGGCAATTAACTCAATTGATTAGTGTCATGTAAAATGATTAGTTAATCAAAATTATGATTAATCAGTTAATTTTACAAAAATAATCAACTAATCATAATTAGTGTTTCCAATTATTACTATTTTCAATTATTCCAATAAAAATGTTGCTATTAAGATTTCTAAAATTCTCATTTCACATCTTTAATGAATTAAAATTCATTGAGATTTTAGGCTGTCATAGCCTGGTGATTAGAGAAAATTGCTTCATTATTTATGGGTCTCAAGTTTGATTTCTGTTGCCATCAAACATATATGCCCTTTCAGCAATGGGAGTGTTATATTTCTTTCTTTGTTTCTGAGTTATGACAAAACCACTAAAGATATTTGCCACCGTCCCTAATTTTAAACTGTTGACTAAAGGGAAGTCAAATGTTCAGCAGTACTATCTGTGAACTCTTGGACAACTTTGATGTTAAATAAAATGTAAATTTACTGTTTTTTCATACATTGGGTTATGTCTCAAATTTATAATTGCATAACTTATCTAATATTGAATAAGGTGTAAAACTACTGTTCTTACAGTGTTGTATTGCAATTAATAATCTATTTAATTGTATTATTTAGTGTTAAAGAAATAATTTATTTACTTTTTCTACTAACATGTCTCAAACCTGCAACTCTCTGATCATGGGGCAAAAACCCACAAAGCAGTATCTTTATGCATTTATTCACATTTTCACACAGCCTTTTAACCACATGATAAATTATGAATGTGATGTACTAACATTCAAAAACTTAATATCACATTAAAAGTTGCAAGTATCAATAATTTTATTAAGATAAAAAAATCCATTGTACTTGATATTGTGAAGAATACTACTATAAAAACATACTCTTTGACTCTTGATGTATAAATAGGATGCAACTACCATACAGCCTTAATAAAGCCTAGAAGAAAATAATTTGTCTTAACTTAGCCTACCCTAGAAAAAATGCCCTGATCCTAATTGTTTTATGCCTTTTTTTCCAAAAATGTACAGAAAGCACAGAACATAACCATATGTTTATGATCAGTCACAATTTCAGCTTTGTTTTCATGGGAACTTTTGTAACAAACCAGTTCACAGACCATAACTTTGATAGTAGCTAAGTTTAAATTATGTAGGGTAGAAAGTCAACATCATATCATAATAAATTTATATTAACACACATTAAGAATTTATTATGCTAATAAGCTTTAGTGGATAATTTACTAATGGTCAAATCTTTCTGGCAATTAATATTCAATTTTTTTTATATATATGTTTGAAAAACGTTTAAAATACGTACTCCATCAAGTGAGCTTTGATATTTCATTTTATATTTTTCTATTAAAATAGTATTGTTGGTCAGATCTTGTCTATTCTTGAACATATTTTGAAAAATAATTTTATTTCCAACAATGAAATATGTATTCAATTAACTGACACCTGATGTAGGCCTATGGCTGAAACTAGTCATGGTATTTAAAACCTTTCATTTTTTTATTTTTAAGGCAATAAAGTTGAACTTTACATAAAAAGTCACTTGAAAAAAATAAAAAATTCATACTTATTTTCATCAACAAAAATTCAGTAGTTTTTGTAGAGTAGTCTTATGGAAATTTGTAAGAAGAAACTTTCAGAATGCTATTAATTGTATATTTAGCTTGTTACAGGTTTCACACTACATTGTGTACATGATAAATTTTTTTGTACATCAGTTTAGGATTAAAAAAATAATCTAATCTGAAATTACTGCACATAAAGATATCATATTAAATGAAGGGTAGTTTGAAAATGTCTTTCAAAAAACCAAAGCAAGCTGACAACAGGAAAAGTAATCCCGTGTTACAATAGCCGATTAGTCAATGTAAATGATTAATGAGGTTGAAGATAAATTGATTAGAAAATTCATCTAATCACCCAGTTCTATAAACTTTTCACATAAAGTTAAATGTGTTACTAATTACTTGTTTTTCACTTGAATTAACTAAGTTAATTCTATTTTGACTTTTTACAGTATTTACAGTTACAGTTTTACAAGAGATTACTATTCAGTTCTTTTTTCATCTGCTTAAAGTTAACTTTAAATTTAATCCTAAAGTAAGTGGAGCTTTAATTTTCTAAATTAAAAGTCACAAGATCTAGTTACGGCTACTGATTGCTCCAAATGCAGTAAAATTATGTAATAATGCCACTGAAAAACATATCTTCATGATCTACCCAAAAAAGACAAACATCATAAGAATTTATTTTGTATACATAACAGTTCAAGTATGCTTTAAAAATCTTTAAACACTGCAGCCCTTGGTATACCAAATTCAAGAGAAGCCTACATCATAAACTTCCCAGAAAATGTTGCAAAGTTTCGGTTATTTATTAAAGCAATAGTATTTTTATTTATGCCGTGTCATTCAGTGCTCTTCCTGTGAAACAAGGATCCTGTGTCCTTAAATTGCTTATGGTACTAACTAATCACATTGCTGAATAGTACACATACACAAATGTGCTCATTGTAATTGGCCCTGCAGAAGAACAAGACACATAAATTCTGCTAGCACTGAATAGTGTGCTTTTTATTAAAAATTTACCATATGGGAAGTATCTGTTGACAAATTCTGAAGTTTTGGTTGAAACTAAAACTGGCAATACATGATCAAACTTGAGGGTTTTTAGACTAACATATACTTTATTGCATTTTTTTATATTTCTTCTCTGAAAAGTTATTTGTTTTAACATTTGTATAGACATGGAAGTGTGTGAATAAGTTGTATATAGACATGTGTTAAACATTGCATATCAATGTATTTAGTATCATCAAAATCATCTTGGTGTTTCACAACAAAAATTTGATACACACACATTATATTTCATAAAACAGAAATTACAAGTACTCAGAGTGCAGGAATAATTTTGTTGAATTCATACTTTAACAAATTGAACTACATTTAAAAAAAATATATATTCATTCAAGAGTAATACATTTCAAATATATACGAATGTGAAAATTAAGTCAAAATTTAATGTGATAAATAAAAATTCCATATACCTGAACAAACGTTAAGGCATCTCCTTTACCTCCTTCTTCTTCTGTGACAAGAGCTTTCCCTTGTTCTCTTAAATAGGAACTAACACAGTCAACCATGGTCTTTAATCCATCACGAACTCTGCTAAATATCTTGTACATACGACCTAAATCTGATGATGACAAGGTAAGATTTTAAATTTTCATTCAGTCCCCAATTTCATGGCACTTAATATTTTTAAGTATACAGTAGAGTTTACCTCCAGCAAATTAATAATGTTTAACACTTTTCTGCTTAACTGCCTTAAATTCTTTGTAAAATAAGTTCAAGTTCTGAAGTATTCAAATGGAACAAGTTGAATATATGTAAACTAGAGTGTAATTGTACACATTATGCATAAAGAAAAGTACTTTTTTTAACAGTCACCTCTTGGATATGTTTACCCAACATATTTATTGAGCAAGCATAAAACAACATTAGTTGCCAAAAAAGGACTATCTAACTGAACTCTTGCATATTATGCATTGTTTCTTACCCTTGTTTCCACACCTAAGTGGAATGAATGCATTGTTTTAGGAAGACCTAAGTGAATATAAATCTAATGACTGTTGTTTTTTTTTACCAAGAAATTGTAAAATCATACAGCTTTAGTACACATGAATTTATTTCTATATTCATAATTTGCAGATATATTATTTGCATTGTAATTGTTGTAAATAACAATGTAACATGTAAATTTCAATTTAAAACTTAATATTTTACTATGATGGTGCTAATTAATGTTTAAGAGCCACAAAAATTGGTACACAAAACCTAACTTCTGTCCTCTTTATACATCCCTAGTAAAGCTATAAAGTCAAATTCTAAGTATAAACTACATCAGTGATTGCAATGTGAGACACAATTATGGGTCATTTGTTACAACAATTTGTAATGCCTTATGACAAGCATAATTAGTTATAATCATGCTTCACCAGCTGGTAAGATGCATTCAAGCCATTACAATTCTTGTTGTAATAAATGGCTTATATAAATAATGTTTTGACAACTGTGTTCATTGTATCTCAGCTAGCCTGAAGAGCTCAGGATTGAGCGAAATGTGTTGTCGGTAATGGATATGACAAATATAGTGCAATTGAAATACTGTTATTATTTTTATTATACACTCTTATAATTCTTAAAAATCCCTAAGGGACTAGATTAAGAATGTAGAGTTCAGAAATATAGCAGGCTTAACATAATGTCTTATGACAAACACAATCATGAGTCACCATGGTCCAGAACAACTGTAATTGCCCTAAACTAATCAGTCATCAACTGTTATTGTGCCAAATAAATAAGTGGGCTTTGAGGTGCACAAGGGTGTGAAACTCTGGACTACACCACATTTAAATTGAATTAAGCAAAATATGCCACACATGCCATGCTGTATCAAAATACTCAACAAAGTTGTACATGATACAACAGTTAAAGCAGGAATGCCCAGTTGATTGTTCAACTTACTTATGCCACACAATTTAAGCTTGATGAATAATATTTTATTTATATTACAAAATATCACATTGTTGGGTTATACACTAATAAATTAAAAATTGTATATCTAATCATATTTAATTTCATCATTTCTCACAGTACAATTACTTTAATAACCCTCAATAGTGATTTTCCCTCAGAATTCTTTAATATGTTAATAGTATTGTTGGCTTCATGATCACTCATCATACATGAACCATTAATTGCAATTTTTTTTTTCATTATTAAATACTACCTTGGCCATAAAACATGAATTAACAGATTTACAATGATAAATGTACTTTGGAAAAGGTACAATACATTAAAAATAATATCTTTAATAGTTTTACTTCATTGTAAAGAACATTACTGGACACCACAGTAATATTTTCACTAAACTAAAACATTATTTTTCAGAAAGCTTGTGCTATAAACAGGGTTCACACATTTCAAAGAATGAAGAATTCTATAACTTTTCAATGGTTTTCCGTGACCTATTATTGAAATTTCCATGATTTTTCAGCGGCAGTTCCACAGGAAGGAGAGGGTATACATTAGACACAGGACAAATCAGAAGTCAGTTATAAATATACTGCATCCAATTTCTGTAGTAAGCTCACACAGATATGATTTTCCATGACCACAATAAGTATTGATAAAATGTCTCTGACTTGCAAGGTCTAGAAAACATATCTTATTTTTATCATTACTAGTTGTTTGGTTCATAGATGTTATCTTTCCTTATATGTTGTGGAAATTTATCAAAGGATTATAATAACTAAATATCTTTTCAACAGTTTAAACAAAAATTTTTTATGGTTTTCTTCCTGTGTATCATATACGAACAAATGAGGTAATTTAGCTATACATACAGAAGTTACGGACCTATTATCAGAATTAAAATCATAACCTCTTAATATGTGTAAGTATCACAACTAAAACACATTTATCAAGGCACACAGTAGTGTGTCATGTAGCCAAAACTACTTGCTGCAAGACATACACTGTGTTTATTAACAGGGGTGATAATTTAGCAATTTTCCAACTTCTGTATCTCGGACTGTGATAATCCAAACTATCACATATCTTTAGTGAATGTGCTCTACTGGACTCTTACTTCACATTCCAAATTTCAAGGCAATCCATTAAGAAATACCTGAAATATAAAATCTTCAATTTTGATTTTTTTCCTTTATTTTTTTTCTTCACACCATAAGTATAGACACTTTATTTGATACAAAAACATACTTAACTGTTACGGATTTTTTTTCAAATTTGGTACATTGATAGATATTTTCAATCTATAATTAGAAGTCTCATTTGGTGTAAATATAAGCCACATGTTCTGAGTTATACAACAAAAACCACTCAAATTTGACCAAACTTTTCGTGCATGCTTACACAAAAAGTCACGTGAGCTATCGGTCTAACATTTGTACTAGAGCTTCACCTAAGAGTAAAAGTGGACCATTTTTAGTTTTTTGTCCTTCAGATTAAGAATAGCTGATTTAATGCAGCAAAACTATAAGGTGAAAGGATGTGCAGATACATAAGTATTGGTTAGGACAAGCAAACTAGATGAGCAGTTGCTAGTTCAAATTTTCAAAAGAATCATATGGGTGGACGGTAATTATTGATAATTGATTGCCAACTGTTCAGCACAAATTTACTAGATTTTATGAAATTCTCCTAATTATAGAGCATTTAGAGTCATGTGATATTAGCTTAAGCAATTAGCATAAATAATGATGCTTGATACGGCTGTACAGATTGCATGGGGACGATGACAAGAAACTGTTAATGTAAATTCCATGGCATTATTATAAAGAAAGCTATTAACACTGTTTTACAGAGGAAAACTACCATATATTTTAAAGAATCTAGCTGGTTCTGTAAATTAAAGGTATGTTCCGAATAATAGGGTTGCAAGCCTAAAGCTAATGTGGGTTACTATCGAGTGTCACTTTCTTACTTGCTGTGGTTTGTTGATTTGTATTGACAAAAAATCCTGATATCTAATCAAAAATACCTTAAGTGTGAAACAAATAAGTGCGGCCCAAAAATTGATTGAGTGTGCAACTTAAAGGAATT
>NW_013665735.1:131360-136043 GCF_000517525.1 Limulus polyphemus | reverse complement strand
AAAAAATGAAAATATATAGTATAGATGGCTGATATGGCTATTAAGAACTTTTATATAAAACACAAAACAAGAAACAACGTTTCAACCCCTTTAGGTCACCATCAGGTTAAGAAAGGGAGGTTGAAAGGTTATTACTTGTTTTGTGTTTTAAATAAACGTTTTCAATACCAAGATCAACAATCTCTACTATATATATGTACACTGTACAAGCTTTTAATTATACAGTTAGTATAAACATAATACAATTTAATTAGTTCTTTGCTTATGAAAAAACATTCACAAATTAACTTACCTTCAGTTTTTTGGTTTTTTAGCATATGTACAACTCCTGAGTTTTCCATCTACATCAGAAAAACAATATCAGCATTCATTAAAAAAAATGTAAGGTCAGAAGTTTAAAAATGTTCATTTTCATGGCACTAGCACAAGTATTAAATGTAATACTAAATATTATGGAGAAAGGTATTTAATTATAGTAAGAAGCTCATAAGCTAAATATATTTAACTCTAGAATATGTCATAAACATTAACCATTAATGAAGCAAGCTAATCCACTGCACGAAATAACAAAAATATTGTAATTTATAAGCTATGACAAGTAAAATACTGTTGTTATAAGTTCAATCAATCCTTATCATATTTTAGTGCTAATTAGTATCTCATGATTTGTCATGTGATCTGAAATGCATGTAACCAGTCGGTCAGCCTGTGCTTGTACATTAACATTTACTAAAAGTGATCTTACATCTTTACAGCTCATGACATTTCACTTTTTCAATAAAGATTATGTATACCAAGAACAGCAAAAAACATCTTGGCCCATTTGCCTGCTTAAGTCAAAGTATTAGTAATGACTTGATGCATTTTAACCGCTCTTCTGAAAGAATTGTTTCCAGGGCATTTTTAGCGTTTGGAGTCACTTAAATACCAAGTGCATTCCATGCATGCTTCACAGGAGTGAAGTACAGTAAATGTGCAGGTCTCCATATTTGGTTAACTCCCTCTTCTTCAACAAATTATTGACCAGTTGAGCACAGTGATGTAGGCTTTAACATCCATTAGGCTGATGACAGGGCCAGTTACATCAGCAACAACATAAACAGTCACTGGATGTCGTCTCTCTATAATGTGTGAATATAAAGGGGTCAGTATGTACACCAATGTTCATTCCTGACCACATATGAATGGGCTTCCACTGATACTGCATGGTGCTGAACCTGACTCCAGATTCTCTGGCGTTAAGGTGAAGCACAACTAATCTGTAAAAAGAATACTGTTATTCCATTCCACATATTGTTGGTCTCCTAGACATGTTATTGGAATCATTTCCAGTGAGCCATTTTGTACCCTGCTGCATGTGAAATGCGTCTCATTAGTCATGTGGCATACAGACTAGCCTTATGAAACTATTTTCACCTATATGTACACTATTTCAGTTTTGGAGGAAGTATCAAATGATTGTGGCTAACCATATGCAACAGATAGCAATATTCCCTTTACACATTATTTTTTTAAATTGCAATTTGTGAGTGATTTCCCTTAACTTAATAACCAAAGTAACGCTTCCACTAGTTCCAGTTTATATTGATCAAGTCTAACACAAAACATACAAGGATCAAAGAACTAGTTATCACTGCCTTTATTCAAATTTCAACATAATGTGTGTGTAAGTATACATACATATAAAGAAAAATTTGAAAAAATGATATGGACTGCAATTCAAAGAATCAAAGGATTTACCAAAATTGTTGATTAAACTAGTGTTCAAGAATCAAAATGACAATCTGAGACCTATTTTCATTAAGTGTTCAAGTCTTTACAATTTAAGTTGTTGAATGGTTTCATTACCTACTTGCCAGACAAATACTCCCAGCAAATTTTGGGATAATAACTATCATACAGGAATATAGAGAAATATTGTATCTACTGGACAATTTCTTTATGATGTTACCTGTTAAAAATAAGGTGTAGTTCACAGCTATATGATGTCATTGTATTAAACCTGCTCTGAAAAATTCAAAACATCAGTTGGTGGTCTGATACCAGTTTATATATAAACTGACAAGTACTTCCTGTGAGTTACAAATGTACGGATGAAATGGGAGTTGTAATATGCCATGATTGATTCCCTTACATTTCACAATCCCATCTCCTGTCATTATATTATCACTAAAGTATTCAGTGATTTATTATTATTATGTAAACAAGAGAAAAAAAATTTATACAAACATAATGATAACCTCAAGAATGGGGTTCAATAATGTAGATTTTTGAGTATTAAAGTTCATGCTTTTTCTTGAGCTGAAATGAAACAAAACAAAGGACTCTTACACATCATTAGAACTTTAACAATTTCATTTATGTACACATTCATACCTCTACAATTGTTTTCATATGCTCCGTTATAAGTTCTTTTTCAACAACTTGTACAATTTTTTCTTCTGTAGATTCATCCAAGTAATGCTTGGCACGTTCAGCTTCCTCATTTATGCGTTGTTCTACCTTATAAATATATACGGATGCACTGTTTTCAGCAAGAAATTCTTGACTCTCCATCTGGTAACAGAAAAAGCATGTACAGTGTATACACACACACACACACAATCACATATACATAGGCCTCATAATTCAGAAAGATTACTGGATTTATTTATATAAAACACTTCATCAAGATTACTGTACATATTGCTAGCTAAACATTTCTGTTAAAATACAAAATCATGTCCAAGCAAGGAATTGCCTTAATTTTTGGGTATATATATATACCCAAAAATTATGTTATGACAGCGGAAGTCACGTAATGCTGGTAATACGTCATGAGTTTCTAGAAGGATCATGACTGTTCCTGGCAACTCTAGTGTTTGCCAGACGCTCTGTATTTTTGTATATAAGCCCGGCAAATAAAGTGGAGAGGAGGAGTGATGGGATAGATAATGGCAGATAGGGAGATATAGAGACAGATAATCGAGTCAAGTGAGCGGTAGTAACCGTAAGTAAAGTGCGTGAATCGTTGTGAATTATAGCATGTATTTAAGTTAAAGTGACCGTGGAAATTCTGTGGATTGCAAAGTTGTATTGAGAAAAAATAAACTTGTTTTATTTAAGAAAGGACTTGTATCGCTGAAGTTCTTCAGAAATAATTTTTATGGGAAATTAACAAACGACCAGAGAAGTAACAATACTATTTAATATCTCTTTGAAAGGATGGAGATTGGGAGTACAATTAGTAGAAATGTTAGGGTGGTTTCATTTCTACTTCTAGAAATTTAAGGGTAGCTGCTTTCCCACAACTGGCTGTAGACAGTGAAAGGCAGTAGAAGCAGAGATGTTGCGTGTGTAAGCACTCAGCTTTGTACCCTTATTTGATTTTTGTAAATTTATTTGATTTTCTATGACGGTTGTCTAGCTTAACGTAAGCATTTAGATTTTGTCTGATAGATGGGATATCCCCAATGCATTTGGGTGCTATTGCCACAGATTTTATCCACTATGAAAATAAGTTGACAACCTGGACCGATAACTGTAATGCGATATATATATATTTCAATGCAAAAAACTTTTAACTTTTTTTCTACTGATTTACATCATACCTCTAAGCACTGGCCTTTATAAACATAATAAGTTCAAAATTACTTGAGAATAGGGATATATATACAATATATAGAAGACAGTGATCTTTACTACTTATGATGTTACAAAGTTTGTTTGTACTTGCATGTCGTACTTTCTAAGCCTCATCAAATGTTGCATATGGAGGATGCAAAAAACAATATTTGTAGGTTTTATATATGCATTTTGAAATAACAAAAAAATTATAACTTACTACACCGATACAACAAAATTCCACTGTAATTTATCAGGCTTCCTAACTAAGCTGTATTTGGGTCTAAAAATCTCATTCATGATCAACATATCACCTTGACAACCACTCTTCAAACTCTCCAATGGTAATGCAGCTTTACCTGCATATATACTTTAGAAAAACTAGAAGAATTACATTGTTCAATGAACACTTTTGATTGGTTCTAAACATGTAATGGAGAGAAGTGGGTGTAGGTAAGCAAGTATTTCCAAAAGAGGAAGAGGCGGGCAGAGCCATTGTGGTGGGTTCACTAAATATAATGATATCTCAGCAGGTAGGAGGTTTTTATTTTATATTCTAGCTTGTCAATATCAGTAATTTAAGTTTCTAATTTGTAAGAAACTATAAACATTGTATTGTGGGCATCATAAAGTGTAATCTGAATAAAACAGAAGAGGATATACCATATGACACACAAAATTTGATATTTAGCTATTCTTTTTAATATTAGGTCATGAAGAAATTAATGTCGCATTTTGGAACACTTTCATTAACCAACCCCCAAAAAACGTACATCACATATAATAGTTAAACGAAAACTTAAACATCATGTTATTGTAACCTACATAATGTCTAAAGTTTAGTATATTCTAATCCCTTATTGTGATGGCACATGATGAGACACACATTCGGCATGTAATGCTGTTTGAAGACAAGAAGGGAAACAAAGCCTCTGTAGCCACAAAGAATATCAAAGATGTTTATGGAAATGTTTTGAACATTCGTAAGTGTCAAAGATGGTTCAGCAAATTTCGTTCAGATGACTTTAGCCTTAAAAACTGTGATGGCAGGGGCAACATGTTGATATTGATGCTCTGAAG
>NW_013665735.1:100479-130792 GCF_000517525.1 Limulus polyphemus | reverse complement strand
CTATAGTCAGCAACTGGAATGGTTAAATCAAGCCCTTTATCAGAAATGCCTTTCACTCATCAATTGGAAAGGTGTTCTTCTCCACGACAATGCATGTCTACATATGGCACGTTTGATGCAACACAAGATTATGGAGTTGGGTTGGGAAGTTCTCTCCTACCCACCATATTTTCCAGATATGGCACCATCAGATTACCATCTTTTTTATTCGCTGCAACATCACCTTAATGGGAAAAAGTATGCAAGTATGGAAGATGTTAAAGAGGACGTTGACATGTTTTTTTGCTTCAAAGCATGTGATTTCTTTAAGGAAGACATTAACAACCTCATTGCAATATGGAAAAGCATCATCAATAAGAATGGAGACTATTTCATTTAATAAATGTTTTGTTTTGATATAGAAGTTGTTTGGGTTTTTTCATCTAAAAAAGCAACATTAATTTCTTGATGACTTAATATTTACTTTTAAAAAATTAACTCTAAGCTTAGGGGTCCCCTTTCATGTCACAAGATTTTACTTAGTTAAGTTGAAAATGTAATTAAGCAATGTTACAATCAATGTATGCCAATGAAAAATTCTTAAACTTCAGTTTTTGTTGTCACATGAAGCTTAAGTTCACATATTCGTAACTTCTTGGCTCTGTCACTTGAATACTTCTTTAATGTACATTATACTTCCACATATAGACAGAAACTAAGTCAACTGCTCTGTTTACACATTCTTCTTTCGAGCCCCTTAGGGCACATTTAGAGAAAGGAGAAATAAATTTCTTGGAACATTTAACAGATACCAGGCCCTCTTTCTACACAATGAACTGAGATTTCTCAGCCAATTATACTTAGTTTAGCTAGATGTTTATAACCAATAGCAAGAGTAAATTATAAAATACAATTTCCCAATGGTTATTTTAAAATTGGTATGAAGAATTCCATACAGAACTAATCAAACCACTCTTTGCATTGTTGCTGCTTTTGTCCACACTAGCACTGTAGCATTGTTTCTTACATAGAAATACATTAGTTTGATAGACAGTTGAATTATATTTAGGTTTTCATTTTATATTTTACTTAATTATGTGTTATTTATGTTTTAAGATGCATATATGAAAGATTTATTAATTATTTTTTATATAACCCTATGTCTCTCGGTCCACAAGAGTTAGTGTAATATAATAAGTTAGTGTGTGTACCATCACATTCTGCTGATGGCTAAAGTTCCTCTGTCCTCGATACTGTAATAGTGGGTGACGACACCCATTGATGTGTGTTGCGATAAATAATAAAATCACTAAAGAACAGGAAAGGAAAGTTAACATTTTTCTCAACTAATAATGTACTTTTGATAGATATCTCCTCTCACAAAAAACTTTCTTGACTTATACTACCCTCTATTGGCTCAAATTTTTACTCATATCTTGTCTTGATACTCTCACTTACTTCTGCATACGAAAAAATGATTATGAAGCAACCCTCCACCAATAGGAGTTCAACACTACCCCTATCATAACTAGTGCCCTCTCTAATCTTGCCATTGTTAACCACTTCGAGATTGGTCAGATCACAACAAACTACATTGGAGGAGGGATGGGTGGGAAGTGTGAGTGGAGGTAAGTATCTATCAAAAATACATTATCAGTTCAGGAAAATGTTAACTTCCAATATGATATCTTACCTGCTCTAACAACAAGCTAACTGAACTGTTGAAGGGCCAGTAAGAAGCATCTTCATGTGTCCAAAGGAAAACCATGAGGTGTGAGAGGGAATTAAAAACAACACACCCATGGGAGACTCCAACACTTTTGAGCCCGGTATACTCTTCACCCATTAGTAATGTGTCGTCAAAAAGGACAGAGTGGTATTGTAACACTCAGGAGGACAGGCCTCCATGGTCCACCACCCAAGCTGCTAGGAACTGGAAAGACTCGCATACTTCACTTGAAGAAAGAGGGAAAAAGTGCATTGGAGAGTCCAGGGGACTAGAGCACATGGGACACTGCAATGGATGACTGCAATACCATATTTTGACAAGCAAAGTAATCACATCAATGGAGTCGATCATCTAATACCTGGTGGCATCTGGAATTGTATATCAGGTCCACAGCAGAAAGAGCCTCAATGTTACGGATCATCAGAAATGGGAAGTAATCCCAATCTGCTTTACTCACGTTAGTCCATGAATATATTATCTGGGATAAGCATAGTTATGAAGCAGTAGACCACAAGGGATCCTGCAGAACACCTCATCTTGACAGTGTATGTAACATGACCTTTTGATGTGTTATGATATTGCATTTTGATGCATACAGAATACACTGACCAAATCGATCAACCAACACCTGGTAGCATCTGAAATTGTACATCAGGCTAGCAGTAAGAAGAGCCACAATGTTACACTCATCTAGCATGGTACATGATCACACGTCATACAGTCTGGATTAAAGACTAAGTATACCTGGTCAGGCAACACTTGCCACAGAGTGGGATGCAAATATGCAATAAAGGCCCTTGCAACATGAATGGAGTACTTACCACCCATAGATAAACAGTTACAGCCTTGATAATGACCCCGAAGGGAAGATGAAAATGTGCACCCAGGGACATGGTAAGGTGAGGGATCTAACTGGAAGAAAACATTAAATAAGTGACAATCATCAAAAGAAAGGGAAGAAAAATGTCAAGCAAATTCAACCTGGAAGGTAATGTGAAAAAAGATCATGGGAGAGGTGAGGATTTCATGGAAGAAACAAATGGACTCAGGAACCACTGAAGGGAGCAGTATGATGTGTCATATACTATTTAAGAGCCCTGACTGGGCAAAGGAGGTGGACTGGATCGGAATGGTCATAAAGATGAGAAAAAAAGGGGAAGGGAAAAGTACCCTCTCGAGCAGCATAAAGGAACAATCAGAAAAGAGGAAAACATAGGAATTAAGAAAACAAAAATATGACAAACATCAAATGCAAACACATCAGAACAACAACATTCGCATGCCAACAAGAGCAGGAACAGGGACTTTGTTGAGATACAACACTCAACAGGAAAAAGAAAAAAGAAGTATCCATAAAAGTTGACATTCCAGATTAGGAGGAGGAAGAGGAACACTCACCAGTCAAAATCGGTCTATAAGGAAGGGGGGAAGGGTAAGAGTGGCATCTAATAAATTTCGAACAAGGCTCCATTGGTCTATGAAAACCAACTGACGATAACACAGGAGGGCATGACCAAGAGGAACTTAGAGAGAAGCCCATGTCCCCAAAAGAGAGAGAATCTCTTGTGCAGTAGGAAGAGAGGAAAAGTGCTGCATAATGAGACATTCCATAGCTCACAACTGAAGTGAAGCATTTAGGGCCAGACAGAGGAGAGAGTTAAAAAAATCCTGAGATGAACCAGAAAATTGTGTGGGTGTGAGGAAAAGTTGCTCCACTTTGACATGCCAACCCACCATGAAAGTTTCCTCAAGAAGAAACTGAGGATGTTGAACTGAGGAAGAATCAGCCATATTTCCATAGAACAGAGGAAACAAAGGTCCCTGGAATGAATCAGGTGGGCAAAAAATGGGATCTTGAGGAGAAGGGAAAGAAATGGGATTGTGAGACAACAGGGGAGATGAAAGGAAGTAGAGGACCAAACTAACTGAAACTATTTTCAGAAACCATGGATTGACTGCCAAGAACCTTCAAACGTGGGCAAATTTAAAGAGACTGGTCACCATCAGCCCTGATTTGAGAAGGGTGGTCATCCAAGTAAGACAAATAAGGGAAAAGGTAATCAAATTATCGGAGTCCAATCCCCACTAGGGGAGAACCAACACCACCACTGCGAATCCAAATAAGGGAAGTTGGAACGATGATACTCAAAAGCACACAGTATGTGAGGGTTGAGGCTCCCCAAAATAACTTGCATGAACCCAAAAATTTAAGGAAGGAGGAAACACTAAGAAGAGAAGGAGTAAAATATAGAAAACAGGTGATAAGGACAGAACATACCTAAATAATAAAATCCACCAAAGGGAAAAGAGGTCTGGGCAGGTCCCCCAGAAATGACACACTACTAAGACCCATATTCATAAGGGGGGAAAAAACCTGTCCAAATCCAAAACTTTGTGGTTGGTACTTTGGTATAGTTGTGACTATCTGAAACTGCAAGTACATAACTCATAAAATTGAAAGAGAAGATAAATTAATTTGTAACTCTCCACAAAAGTGAACAAAAATGGTAAACAACAATGTAATTAAAGTAGAAAAATTAAGAAAGTAAAAACTTTTGCATAAGTGAATCAAACCATGAGCAAAAACATGTCTATTCAATAAGACTGCTAATCAAGAAGTGGTTAACAGATGTAAGATTACAAAGCATGCTAGTTACGATAGGAGAAGTGTTTGTTTTTGAATTTCGTGCAAAGCTACATGAGGGCTATATGCACTAGCCAGCCCTAATGTAGCAGTGTAAGACTAGAGGGAAGGCAGCTAGTCATCACCACCCGCTGCCAACTTTTGGGCTACTCTTCTACCAACGAATAGTGGGATTGACTGTAACATGATAATGCCCCCACGACTGAAAGGCAAGCATGTTTGGTGGGATGGGATTCGAACCCGCAACCCTCAGATTACAAGTCGAGCACCCTAACCACTTGGCCAGGAGAAGTGTCGCACTTCTATTGGTGGAGGGTTGATGCATAATCATTTGCAAGTTAGTATGCAAAAATAAGATGGAGTATCAAGTCTAGTGGCAAACAAAAATTTGCTCCAGTAGTGAGCAGTATAAGTCGAGAAAGCTTTTCGTGAGGGGAGTTAAGATATTGTATCGAAAATAAAACATTGAAAATAAACTATATGTAAAAATGCAAAAAACATGCAGTTAAAAATATAACCATAAGAAGATCTTTTAAGAATATTTGATGAAATACTATAAGGTATGTACATTTATCCTATGTCTTAGTTTTAAAAAATTCATTGTATTATACTACAGACTATAGTAGAAGTTGATGATAATAGCTATAGTTAGTAATTTTGTAGAGAATGTGAAGAATAAAATGTAAACACTTACCTTAAAAATTTTTTGATATGTATTTAGGAAATTCTAGGGGTTATACAAATGAATTTTGAAAACTATAAGATGAAAAAGTACTCATCTTGTTTTGTTTATGAGAAATGCTACTTGGGCATACTCCCATAGACTTAAATATATAATACTAAAATTTGAAACTACAAAAATTGTAGAATAAACTCAAAAAAGACAATCTATTCTGGCAGAATCTTCTAATTTAGCAAATACCACTGATCAAGAATATAATTTACATTTACTATCACAGCTATTTCACAGTAAGCCAATACAGATAGACATAATATTAAATAAACAACTAATTTATAGAAAAATCTGGAAGTATTATTTTATTCAAATAAAGAAAGCTCTTTATAGTTAGATTTAATTTTCAGAAAGTAAATTAATTTGTGAAATTTAAATATTGTCAGGAAAAAGTCATATTAATCTTACATTAATTTACTGGTTATATAAACGATTAATTAATAAAAAAAAAAATATATATATATATATATATATTTATGACATTGTTATTTAAATTTTAATAAATGTTTTTTAAGAATGCATACCTATTAGACTAGTTTTAAATGGTATGTAGTACCTAAAACTGTCACATTCACTACATTGTAACATTGTGCAGAATGCATTTGGTTACCACTTTGGAAGACTGTAAAACAAAATTACTTAACATTTTAAAAAGATTAAATCAGCCAAAAAAACATTTAAAATGTTCATAATGAAAGTAAAGCCTTTGTTATTAGTAATGCCAAATACTTAATATTATTAAATCACAGTCACATGGTACAAAAAGAATTGGTGCAATTAAGTATCCAAATGGATTTATATGGCTTAGTTAATAATTATGAACCAAATGAAAATGGCTAGAAAGTAGTGTTTATAAGTTTAGTCAACACTTTTTGAATAAATAAAAAAATTTAAAACTTATCAGCAGATAGCTGGCTAAAAACATAAAAGCCAGCAAGTTCTAATGTTTAGCCAGTGACCATCAAAGGTCAATTACATTTTTTTTGCCAGTTGATAATCCATGGATGATTATGAATATTCAGACCAGTTGTAAACAACAGTCTGCTTTTGTTGTTGTTTTTAAGCTGGCTGCTAGTACAACAATTATGGGGAAAAAAATCACCATCTGCTAATCAATCAATTAGCCTCTTCTGGTAGCTTGTTGTGCATTTTACAATGGGATTTTCCATGTTCTAAAATATTTACATTAAGTTTTGCAGTGAAAAAAACAAAACAAATTAGTCTGTGAATCTTATTGTGAAGGAATATTATTAAACTGTAATAACTAGAATAAAGAAGCATTGATAAAATGTTAACTTTATAATACCAATTTTGCACAAGATAGTCAGACCCTGTAATTAAGTTTTATAAAATAAACCTTCAGTTATTTTCAAGAAAGATAAGTTATCATTTCATTCACTTTCTTGCAAACCTTTCAAAGGAACATGAAATTTGTTTCAGACAAAAAAAACACAAGTTTTGTCTCATAAAACAAACAACAGAAAGGCATTTTTGAAAACAAATCAGTTCTTAAAATTTAGATGTATTTCTAAAAAAATAAGTTTGTACTAAATACGTGAAAAGTTTATCTACACATAGAAACTATTAGCTTACTCTGTAGAATTCAGCTGACTGTGCAAGAAAGGGTTTCTCAAAATCTTCTTCATAAATACATCGCAAGTCAATTCCAAGGACCACTAACATTTGACATGCATTTTTAATTGCCAGCCTAAAAATATCCATTCAAATATTTAAAACTTAGCTTCAAAAAGTAGTTTATGCAAATAGTTATAAAAATCAAATCTTCAAGAATTATCAATAATGAAAATTTACATTAAGAATCAATCTTAGATTTCTTATAATAACTTAGTTTTTTGAAGATCTAGTAATCATGAGCTTTAATACCCAAAGAAATCTGTTTGAAAACAAAAATGACAAGAAATTCAGTTTGTAAGTATATTCTAATATCTACATCTATATTTTAAACAAATGGTCACAAACAGGATAAAATCATTAAAAAATAATGGTTAATCTCTTTTTTACTGGCTTTTTCAGTATTAATTACTTTTATTGAACAATACAAATAATGACTTTTCACACAAATACAAGACCTTCAAGGCATGAAAAATGAAATTTTAGAATTCTGTGACATTTAGGATATTCAGCAGTTAAGATACAGAAAGCATATAATTTTTAAAAATGTGCTGTATATGGGCCTTTTATATTAACAAAAAAAAACTGCATCAACTGACTATCAGTTTAATAAAGTCATTCCAAAGAATAGTGTATCTATGATGCAATAATGTACTGAAACGTGTTTGAAATATTTGTGCAAAGCTCCACTAATAATCCACAATTTTGAAGAAATAAACTAAAGGGCAGGCAGCTAGTCAATTACTCTAAACTCTTGCCCCAAAGCAAGAAGTGTCATTCTGTAGCAATGAGATGTGAATCATGGACCCCCTGATTCACAGTACCATGCCTTGCCTGGTCCTGCACTTGGAAATAAACATGCTAATAAAATATAAGTAATATATAAACAATACACATACATCTAGGTGGCTCTTGAACCCATTTGGAGAATCCCAATCTCTTAGCTATATATGGAGTTTATGCAGTTTTGTGTTATACAAAAAATGAAAATACTTTAATGGAAATAAAACAACCTAAGTAACAATTTTACAGAAAAACAAAACCAATTTTTTTAAAAAATTTTTTTGGGCCGAGCTGTAAATTAAATTTATTTCATCCAGTAAAATATAAAAATTGATCTCACTTTCAAATTGAAACAAAATCTGAAATCACATTTTATATGAAAAAATGTTTTTTGAAGAAAATTTAAAAGCACTCACCTGTCCACTACTTCCCCTCTTCTTTCTCTCATTACCATATCTAATAATGTCTCCCTAAGGTGATCCCTAATGCATCCATAACGCACCACCTGATCACGAAAGATGATCAGTCCCAAATTATAAACATTATCTACATTGTTTTGCTGGACGTAAACTCGGTCCTGTAAAAAAAAGTTTGAATCTAATTTAATTCAATTTGAAGATTCAAGTGAACTACAAAATTTAATCTGATCAAATAACCTGAAATTCAACTGCATCTACCACATCCCTTCCTTTCAAAACTAATTATCATAATATGTGTGGTGTGTATATATATGTTTATTGAATAATCATAGTTTTTCTTAGCAACACAAAATGGATTATCATTATTAAACACAACTAAATGGGCTTCTAACACTGTGTGTAAAAAAACTATTACAACTTTTTGTAGCTAACTTAGCAGTTGTACTATACAACACTAGCAGGAGAAAGAATAGGTTAATTTTGTAGAAATAATTTGTGCATGTCAAAATATATTCATCATTTAAAATACTGGAATGTAAATGAAAATCTCTTGAAGCTACTTATATACATTCTGAGGTCATTCTTAGATCTTCGATAGACGGGACAATGTTACAAATGGTTTATAAGATTCATATTATGTACATTGAAGAAATAATTTTATGATAAAACAAACTAATATCAACCCTATAAGCATGGGTGGGGGTCAAAGTATGCATGCAAAGACTTTGCATAGAGTGCCATTTATCATGGTATTATGAAGTTGATGTCTGTTATCAATGTTTCATTTTACCCTTCATTGTTGATTTAGAAATAATTCATATCAGAGTAGAAGAAAAAACAGATACAATATATGGTTGAAAAATTTAGATATGCAATTAGGAGGTCCTAAAAGTCACAAAACCACAACATGCAAACTGTACATTGAGTGTTAGATATACATGACTGTTTCATTTAAACTTAATATAAGAGTTATGATTTAGATAGTTATAAAGCACAAGTGTTTAATTTAGTATTTTAAGAAGTGATAATTTATCTCAGGTTTGCTTATGTGACTGTTTAGGAATTATTTATTGTGTTGTAGTTCAAATGTTGTGAATTGATTTCATGTTACTCAAAACCTACTGAATTTTTCTTGTTACTTAAGTGAGTATTGTTACCTCATAACATCTCTCAGTTTGTAGAAAGTTCTAGGTCTCAGTTGGGCAATATACACCATCCTACCAAAAGTCATGGGACATGGGTAGTTATGAATAAAACAAGTCTATATTCCAAGAAATTAATAGCATGTTGGCCCGCCTTTGGCCTTAATGACTGCATCAATGCATTGTGGAAGACTGTCTACTAATTTCGCGTAGAAAGCTGGCAGTATTGTGCTCTAATTCTCCTTTAAAGCATCAGTAAGCTCTACTACTGAAGAAGGCCATCTTGACCTTGCCTAATTCTGCATTCTAGTTCATCCCAACGATGTTCTATCAGATTGAGGTCGGGACTCTGTACTGGCCATTGCAATGTTTGATGTTATTCTCTTCAAACTATGTGTTCACAATCCTTGCTTTGCGACATGGATGTTATCACGTTGGGAGGTGTAAGACACACAAAATTGTTCAGAACATCAATGTAGGACTCAGCATTCATGGATTCATTCACTGCAACCAGTGGACCTAGTCCATACCACGAGAAACACCCCCCAAACTTCACTGTTGGGACAACACACTCAGGTAATAAGTGTCCTCCAGGCATACTCCATACCCAAACAAATCCATCAGACTGGAAGAGTGTGTAGCGTGACTCGTCGCTCCACAGGATCAATTTCCACTGATCCAAGGTCCAGGTTTGGTGTGCCTTGCCCCAAGCCAATCAATGGTGTGCATTTGTTTTTGTTATTAACAGCTTGTGGGCTGCAGCTCTTTCATGAAAATTCATAGTATGCTGCTCTTGACTTGTTGTGAAAACACTTGTAGGATTGCCTGTGGCTACTCGCATCTTCAAACACAGATTCTCTAGGGTCTGACAGCGAGATGAGGTAACCAGCCTTTTCAAGGTGCATCAGCACCTGTCAATCAGTATTTTACACCTACTTTGTCATTTCTTAGATTCATTGTCACCTGTGGACTTCCGTTTCTTCAGCATGCTACCAATTGTTTACCTGGGAATGTTTATTTATTGCACAATAGCATGTACAGATATTTTCCCCAAATGACATCCAACTATTCTTCCCCTCTGAAACTGTTGGCTCTTTTTGTGTACTCATCGTTTGGTATACAAGTTCAAAATGACTTCCGAGTAAACCACTGACCACCTTTATAGGCCAAACTATTTGCATATTTCTTTGTCAAACCTATTTTCCTGTAATCAGAGGTGTGTCCCATGACTTTTGGTAGGATAGTGTATATATATAGGCGACCAAGTTAGTAAAAGTTATAAGTTAAAGAAAGTAAAAGTGAAAAAAAGTGAAGTTCACCAAGTGATTGTGAGTTTAGCCATAAAGAACATATAGTGACAATTTCTAAAATGAGTTTCACAGCTTGTGTTGTAATAACAGAGATAGAGGAGAATAATTTGTCTTGTCACAGGGTGTTTTAAAGTACCCACATGTGTAGACTTTGACAAAAAAAAAGAGAGAAAACAAGTGGATTGCATGATGTTTGTTTATTGTTGAAATTTATTGCCAATAAGTCACAGACACTTACTGTAAAGAATTTAGCCTCCATAAATCGGACATTGAGAAATATTATTTATATTCCTCAGATGAACATCACCTTGTTCTCTAACTTGTCAGTCTCAGTCAGACTGACTTTGTCAATTCAGAGACCTTATTAACACATCTGAGTTTTTGTTTTATCGTTTTATGCACGTAGTAAATATGGAATTATAATCAACAATACAGGGTCAGTCATTGAACTGACCCTGTGCATGTTATTTGCTTTCTTAAATATCAGACTTTATACGTAAAAAATGAAAAGTGGTTTTAAACCATCAGGTTTTTATTCTCCTTCATTGTTTTCAAAGAAATATATCTTCTTCATCAAAACCAGAAAGAGAAAAGATAGAATTATACAGTGATTGAAAAGGACAAAAGAAAAGAAAGTCTGTTATATTTTGAGTCCACTTCTAGGCAACAAGGGTTAAAAACTGGAAGCTCATTGGTACATTAATTTTTAACATGCATATTTGGCAGACAAATGAACTAAATTTTACAGCAAATTATCAAAACTTGGTTAGTCATTTGAAAGTTTTATATGCTTTTTAATAATTCTCTATGACAAAATTGTAGATAAACCCATGAACATAGTTTATAAGTTTGTTGTATATTGTGCATAAAGCTTATTCTGGTAAATCAATTTTTTAATGAATTCTCCCAGTTTGACTTTACTGCTTATGGTTTACTGTAAATAACAAACCTAATTTCTAGTTTCTTTCTCCAACCAGTCCAACCTCAATATATTTTTAATCAAACTATCAACTTCTCTGGCCCTTGCTTCATCATGCCACTCAATAATGTATGTCATGTTTAAATTAAACAAACATGCAAATTTTCATTGAATTTTCATTAAATATCATGACCAACCCTGGGCAATATTAGAAAGTTGGAAATCTGCTGGTGGGAGAAAAATCTCACCTTTAAGTGTATAATAATACTTACAGAAAGATCCTTTTCAACAAAAGCAATGGATAAAAATGATGCTTACCAATATCCTGTAGATATCTCACTATGAAACACTAACCTTGCTTGTGATAAAGGCAGCAGTTTACCTCCCATGGGGTTTGGCCAACATCAGGCTAATGCATCCTAGATTTTGGGACCAGAGAGTACTGGACATGTTCAGGGACTTCTGTGTTCAACTCTTCTGGATGGCATAACAATGAGCTATGGAAAACAACTTGTCCATGGGCTATGCATGACCCAAAATTTTTCATTGACCCATAGTCACACTCTAAGCATGCCTTCTGTCACGAAAAGACTCATAACTTCCCCAAGGGTCACTCTCTCCACCAGGTACCAGAAGGAAAGCTTAGACTGACAACTTTTCACCTCCAGCAATACCTCAAATCTCTTGGCTGGTAAGGTGGAATCAACTACAGTTGGTTGTTTGCTACCCAGTCAGAAAACATTTGGAAGTTCAACAGAGACTGCTCCATTCAATCTCAGATCTGCCTGACCACAAGTCAACATGTCAACCTTTATTCACTCATGTCTCCTGTGCACTGAGATAAACCCTCAGGAGCAGAACTAAATCGACAGCTCAGGAAGTCCTGGCCTGTAGTTCCTTTTTCCTGAGTCTGTTTTCAGTGAGATCGTGGTCATAGACCTTCACAGCATTGGCAAATGTTCGACATCTAGGAGAGGAATTTTCTTAAATTCCATCACTTTCTGAGACAGTTGTCTACTTTTCATGATGTTCTCTTCTTCTTTGACTTTTAGAAAATTCTATTTTCTCTTGTATTATAATCTTTAAGTTTTATTCATGGAAAAGTTAAAAAGTAAAATGCACTCATGAAGAAAACAGAAAACTCAGTTAACCCAAGTTCAAAGCCAGTGGTCACAGAACCAACATTTCTCTTTACTACTTTACTTTGTGGTAGTGTCTGTTAAAATGATTTCCCATTCAGAAAATAAAAGTAACTGCAGTAGTTAGTGTAATGTCAGGAAATGCATTACAAGTAAATCTAAATTCTAACTTAACAGATTTGAAGAAAATAATTACAACTAGTAAATTTAATCTATTACTCAATATAATCACTTACCTGTGAGCAACAACTATTGATTAGTATCACTTAAACTAATCAAAATTAGTGTTTTCAATTATTCTAACAATTGATTCATCTAAAGTACAATTAAACCAATTGTTTCAAAAATAATCAACTAATTGAAGTCAGGGTTTCTGATTATTATTATTTTTGATTATACTGACTATCCAAGTAATTGAATTATTGAATTGCCACCAAACTTGCTTGCCTTGTTGTTATGATAAAGCTTCTACTGCTATCTGCCACTGTCAATAATGTTTCATTGCTGACTATAAAAGAGGGCATCTGTCTGGCAGCATCTAATACCATACTTTTTGTTTGTTGGTGAACTGTTAAATAGAAGAAAGACAAACTCTCTGGCAGCACCCACAACCAATGTTTTTTTTTCTTGTACATACCATGGTTGAAAGTATGTTTAACTTGATTAATGTTACAAAAATAATCAACTAACTGAAATTAGTGTTTCTAAGTATTATTGTTGTTGATTATTCCATCAAACAACCATATGAAATTACAATTAAATTGATCATCATAAAATTAATCAATTAAATGAAATTAGCTGTAGCGATAATTACTGTTTTTTAATTATTCCAACAATCCAAGTAATTGAAATGTTGGCATTATGTTTATTTAGTGTTAAGCAAGTTACATAATGGGCTATCTGTGCTCTGCCCAATGCAAATATTGAAAGCAACTTTTTAAGCTTTATTTTTTTAGCTGCTGCATAGCAGCTCATTTAATGGCTCAAATTATTTTCAAGTACAAACATTTAGCTCATAGCTCTGTCACCTCTTGACTGATTTGAGATCTAATTATAGTTTGGGACTCAGAAAGTCAAACCCTTTTGATTTATGTTGACCATACCCAAGGTCTCATAAATTAATCAACTATAATCCTGCCTAAAAGAATTTCAATTTGAGGGTAGGCTAGAAGAGGCCATGATGAGTAATAAAATCAAATCGAGTATACATGAGCCCCATGTTTGATATTGCTGGCATACAAAAATATAGCTAATAAAAAGAAAAATGTCTCACAGATTAATTTACTCTAATCCTGCCTAAACAAATTTCAGGCACAGCAGCTACTGAGGATTCCCTATTGTTTACTTCACAAGTTTGTTTAGCTTGGGAGAGAGGCTTCATGAGTCAACAGTCTCAAGTTCAATAACCAGTGCCATCAACAATTTTACCCTGTCTTTATTATGGCAAAACTGAAAAGGCTATCTGCCACTGTTACTAATTATGAACTGTTCACTAAAAGGAAGGTAAATAGATGGTAGTACCAACTGTCAATTGTTTTTCTTTTCTCATATGAGGTGTTGGAGAACACATACCATGATATGAGGAACAGTGTACTAATCAATTAATGGGCCCATCAATTAATTGATTAGTAAATACCACTAATTGTCCAGTTCTATTCTAAACATAACTAAAAAAAACATGAGGAAAATAAACTTTGAAAAATAAAATGGACAAATAACCTAAAGACTTGTTAAAGAAATGGTAAAACCAGAAAGTTTGCTCAAACATAAATCTAACTGAGCCAAATACATTGGTAAAAAAGAAACTAAAAGTAATACAATAAAGAAGCTGGGATACAAAATGAAAGCACTTTAATAAGAAAGATTTCATTATTCTGAGTAGCAAATAAAAAAAATGCAGTGTGAAAGAAAAATAATGTCAAAAAAGCAGCAGCTGAAATTGAAATTACACAAAATAAACACCAGAATCTTATAATTTTCCTATACTGAAAATGTCTTTCCGATAGGTACTTCCCTCTTCTCACAAGATTAGCTATTCTAGATCAGTGCTGCCCTCTTTTGAAATTTTTCCTTTACTCATGCCACAAGCCTTCCGCTTCCCTTATTGAAATCCAATGATTCCAATGTGTCTCTCATGTAAATCATCATGTGTCACTTCACCACCAACAGGAGCGTGACATACTCGTGATGCATGTGACTCCCTCTATATGCTTCTACTGACCTATCACTTTGAGGTTTGGCAGAAGACTTAAGCACCAGAGGAAAGTGGGGAGGAAGGATGAACTGAAGCAAAGTGGTGAACTGCAATTTAATGTCTCACTCCTTTGTGAGTATATACTGCATATTGGAGGATAGCGTATCATCTACACTTGCAGAACACCACTGTCCTACTCTGCACTGAATGATCGACTACCCCAGCAGCTTGGAGCTGGAAGCAGTAAGTACTCCAATAATCCACTAGAAGAAAGGGGGTGAGAATGCAGTGGAGAATTCGAAGAAATGTCATCATCTGAGACAGCGAAATGGGTGACCACGAAACCCTATTTTCAGAAGCAGACCATTTGTTCAATACAAGGCATGGCAGGGATGGGCAGTTATCCTTTCTGCATTACCCATGCAGTCCATGGGTGGTACAGTCTGTAACGGGCAAGTTTATGAAGAAATTACATCGTGAGGTCATTCACCTACAAGCGGTCTTGTGGAACACCCCACTTCAACAATGAGCATTGCAAAGCCATGGAAGATAAAGCACGAGTCAACATGGCTGTACAGTGTGGATTTCAAGTTGATGAATACCTAGTCAGGCACCACTTGCCACAGAGCAGGTTCCATATAATGAGTAAATGAATCATGGGCCCCTGAAAGGAAAAGAAAAGTATGAATATAAACTTTCCCAGTCAAAGTCACACTTAAACCTGAAGAACAGCCTCAGGTGGAAGACAAAAACCAGATGAAGAAGAAACTGCGATATGGTGTACATAATGGGAGATGAATGTATCAGGTGTAGTCCACATGACCGACTGTAGGATTTCTTCGGAGGGCTGATTAAGATGAGATGTGAGGGAAAAGGTGAAGTGTCGAATCTGATCAGAAGACATTTAGAACAAATTCCAGGAGGAATAAGCCAATCGAATCAAAAGTTGAATCAATTGGTGAGGATAGAAGAAGAAAAATCCCAAACAGAGGAATACTATCTTGGGATAAAGAGTCAGGAACAGGTACCATGGAAGGAAGCTGTGCAGGCAATATAAAAACAAAGAGTACAGATCAGACACAGAAGTCTATCCAGATCAGGATGAGGGTAGAGATGAGAAATAGAAGGCAAGGAAATAGGCAAAAAGGAGGAGTTACCCTCCTTAGCCACCAAGATCTTTGGGAGGAAAAAACAATCTGGATAAAGGAGAAGATAGGTAGGGTGGTAAAGTGTACATGAAATGTCAATGGCAAACAAATTAGACCTTCGACATCCACAGTATAAGAGGAGAAGGAAATACATTTTAATGGAGTGGGGAAATATGGAAGATGAGGGAAGTGGTTCAAACAGAGTTAATGTGAGGGAATGAAGGACCATATTAATATCCCAGTACATAAAAGTAGGCTGTCTAAGGGGACAGCAAATCCAGAAGGAAGGCATTAACATGGTAGGGGCAGAGGAAGTAAAAACTTGATGGTGTCAGGAAAAATGAAAGATATGGGATAAGGCAGCCCAATAACCCAGGAGCGATTAGACCAAAAACCCCTGGTCAAAAAGCCATGTGAGAAACCCTGCTGCTTGAGCCACAGTAGGTCAGTCAGCAGGGAATTCACCAAGTTGCAGACCAATTGTAGAACACTTTCCATTTGCACTGATATACTTACATTGAAAAAGGATGTATAGAACAAGCTAAAAGGAAAGCTACTGGATGTGACAAACCCGATCTCCTCTCCAAGGATCAGATAAAAGACAGACATGAAGATGAAGGGCAAAAAAGGCTGGATGTAGAACCAGTGACTGAGGTTGATGAAGAAGGGAAGGAGACAAAGGAATAGGTATTGGAGGGAAAGTTGCAGTTGTTGTAATTGTTGACACCATGGTTGAGTTGGCCAATAAGGAGTGATCAGAAGGACTTGATGTGGAGTGGTATGGATGAGAGAGATCACCTGATGAAGTAATAAGATAGGAGAATAAACATAAAGGAATTTGTGGGACCAATCCTGACTAAAGGCATTGACAGCCAAAGCCCAAGGATGAGGTAGCAGGGACCAAAAGAGGGGTAACTTGTAATTGAGGTATATGACAAATGCATCTACATGGGAAAAATCACACCAACTGCATAGTCACCGGAAAATGAGGGGATCTAAAAACCACTCTATTGGATATATTTGGTTGGGGCAAGAAATATGATCCGCTATGAGATTGAAAGCACCTGAAACGTGACATGCAATGAGATGAAAGTGGTGCATGTGGGCCAAATATAGCAGATCCAACATTCGAAAAGAGAGAAATCTTGACCAGGTTCCCCCTTGATGACTGATGTGCTTTTCCACCATGGAGATGTTGGAATGAATCATCACCAGACAATGTTTGGCAAGTGAAAGGAAGTGATTCAAAGCCCAACAGACCATGAGAAACGTGAGGATGTTGACATACAATTATCTTTCATCTACAGACCAATGACCTGAAGCCTCCTGGTGATTGCCCATGCACCCCATCCCCAATGGGATGTGTCTGTGAAATGATGCAAACCCAGACAAGGAGGAGGAAGTGGGACCCTGCCAACGTAAGGGCCTTGTTCAACCACCAATGCACATCATCCATCAGGGTAGGAGGAAGGGTAATTGGAGCTGACAAGGTATCCTGAGTAAAGTTCCATTGATCGTGAAGAGCCCACTGAAGGAATCACATATGCACATGACCAAGAGGGGACTAGTGATGTCATTGTAGACCACATTCCCAAAAGCAATAGAGCCTCGCGAGTAGAGAATGGGGGAGCTGAAAGAGCGTGGCAAACTAACAGTTCCATGATATGAGGTCATAGAAGAGAAGGCAGGGCCCAACCGAGTGTCGAAAAAGAAACCCAAGTGGACGACATATTGGATACGTCAGAGGAAGGACATCTCCAATTTCATTAACCAGCCCACCTGAGCAGTCACTAGAAGGAGCTGACAAGTATGGCTGGCTGACTGCAATTCAGAAAGAGCCAGATAAAGCCAGTCATTCATAGAATGGTGGAATCACAACCCCAGAGCATGAATACAGAAAACATAAGGAGCAGAAGTAAGCCCAAAGGGTAGGGCGCAAAATTGACAAACCACCCCATTATGGATGAACCAATAATACAGACGAGATGATGGTGATATAAGGATGTTGAGATAAGCATTGGCGACGTCCATCTTGATCAACCATGAGCCTGGAGAAAATGCCCACCATTGGGTGAGAAATGACTCCATGGTAAAACAGAGCAGTTGAACAAAGCAATTGAGTAAGGACAAATCAATGACAGGCCTCCAGTCCTGGTTTTCTTCGGAACAACAAAGAGTTCGGAATAAAAACCTGGTGAAGGATGTAGAACATGTTTCAGGGCCTACTGAGATAGTAGTTTCTGAACCACCTCCAACTGACGCTGGCTGGTCATGGAATCCCAAGACAGAGGGAAGGAAATGGATATAGGAAACACAGGAGAAGCGGGAAAAAATGGGATCATGAACCCTGCCAATAAAACTGGAAGAACCCAATGATCACTAATGAAATAAAGCCAGTGATTTAGAAAATCGGCAAGCTGAGCTCCCACTGGACCAGACCCACCAAGTAGTCACCAATACTGTTGGTAACATGACGAGCATCATCAAAGAAAACAATGAGACAAGGCATCCCAAGAAGAAGAGAGAAGTAAGGGTTAGGAAGGGTAGGGACAGGAAACAGTAACAGGTGCCATATTGGGCTCTGACTGGGACAAATGGGCAACAAGGTTGGAAAGGGTAGACTGTTGTTGTACTGATGCAACTCATAATTCCAAAGACTAGGGGATCGTGTCAAAGATGTACTGCTGCAGAAATAGGACCATACATAAATCCCATAGATAAGATAATGGCAACAGATGCAAATTAAGGTCACATCACGACCTAGAAGATCCCAACAACAGAGAAACCACGTATCTAAAGCCAGAACCAAAGATGACAAACAAGCCAACATGAAGGAAAGAAGGGAAAGGATGTCCCCAGAAAACCCTCTCAGGATTTCAATGGAAAGCCTCAGATAGGATATGGATAGTAGAGATATCATAAAACAGTTGTGAGGGTTAGATGAAGGTAGGAAAATTGGACACGGGTCAGACTTACAGTAGATTTGGGGAACAAACCCCAAACAAGAAAAATATAACCTAACAATTGTTGGTCCAGAAAAGGTCAGTATGCATGATGATACGAAAGAGTAAACTGATCCAAAGCTCATGTGGGTGAGGCATGCTAATCCTGTCATCTAATTGTGGGATCAGGTATCTGAATATCCGGGGAAAAAGTGGGAAAAACCAAATAGGGATGGGAAGATTGGTAACATAGTAAGAAAGGATGCAGTTCATAGGAATAGGGGAAAGGGATAAAACTTCACATACCTGAGAAACGAAATTCAAAAAGACCATATTAGGCCTAACTGACTCCTCAGGTGGGGCATGTGGTAATGGGCAATCTAAGTCCTCATCCATCTGAACAGGCTCAGTTGTTCAGGAGGAAGTGGGGCGAGGACTGGAGAGGTTGACCTATGTAACATTCAATCTCCTGGCAAATAAACATGGGCAAATCCCCCACCAAGTCACCTGCACCTGAGGCCTGAGACATAATGCTAGTAGCAGGTGTGATCCCCAAAGTGGTAACATGAACTTCAGAATTCATAATAAGGAAGAGTTAACCAATAATTGAAAGTATAAATAAGAATGCAATTGTAATAAACTGGGATTAAAGTGAAGTTAAGAAACAGTCTTAATAGAAACTAAAAATGAAAATAAATGAAGACCGCTTTGTGAAGACAAACGTGAATCTTTAAACAAACAAAAAGGAACACATCCAAGCACAAGTGCTACCAAACGAGAAGTGATAGTTTGGTAGAGGCATATAGAGGGAGTCTCATTCGTCACATGAGTACGTCATGCTCCTATTGGTGGAGAAGTGACACATGATGATTTACATGAGAGACATGTTGGAATCATTCAATTTCAATAGGGAGGGTGCAGAAGGCTTGTGTCATGCCTAAAGAAAAAAATTTGCATATAGAGGGCAGCATCGGGTGAGAATAGCTAATCTTGTGAAATGAGGGAATTATCATATCAGAATTTGCTGAGCCACAGTGCAGAATGGTTCTATGATCTCAGAAATAGAAGTTGATTAAAGAACCATAAAATTCAGAGATTCAACTTTTGAAGTAAATGTGATGACAGAAATGTGTAAGAAAGAAAAAATTAAAATAAAGAACAAACACAAGAAGAAAAGAGAAGTTTCCTGGTCCCAGCTCAATGGATCAAAGTATGTTACAAAAATGGTAAATCTCAAAATAAATGTGCAAAGACTAAAAAATGTTAAATAAAATGACAACTGCTGGTAACTGAATATCACTGTTTGATTTAAAATTGCATTTCCAGCAATAAGGAAAATGTAAAGGTCATTCTGAACATGTTTAACTGAGTGTATATACTTCTTTTGGTGCAGTGAAGTTACTCTGACTAAGCTATAAAGAATTTCATCACAATGTGACATAAAGACCCGTTTCAAGAGTTAGGCTTATAATTAGAGCTACCTGACATCCAGGGGCATAATAACATAATTCACACTTCCAATGATTTAGTTTTTGAATTATTTCTTGGTTTTTCAGATACCTAACTGGCTTGTTTTTCTGGCTCATACAAGTACTTAATTTGTATTGTTCACAAGTGTTACATGTTTCTATAAGAATTAACACCAGCTTCTTATTTGTTGCATATTCTATCTTACTTGTGAAATATTGTGGCAATTAATCATACAGGATGAAATATAAATAATTTCAAGTTTTTAGTATTAGGCTTACAGCATATACATGACTGCTATCCAACCAAACAATTTAAGCATTATTCACTTCACCAGAAAGCATTTAACAGCTGATTCAAAAAAACAGGCATTTTATTTTTACATCTTTTGACTGACTTCTGAAAATTGATTTATTACACTGTTGTATTTAAGTATATGACATTTACATTGATTGTAGATTGATATAATAAGAAAAATGCATTAAGAACATTTTTGGTGCACCTTATGGTCATAGAGATACTGGCCTACAAATGCAGGACCACTGTCAAGATGGTAATCACTTTTCAGAGCAATATTCATGACCAGGAAAAGATGTATATATATAGATTAGAGCATATTTGAAAGTAATATAACATCAATGTTGTTTTGAGTTCAAAACATGAATGAATATTATACTAATGTAAGCAAAACAAAAGTTACGTGTTTTGTAACAAAATGTATGGGCTTTATTAGCTCCTAGGGTCTAATAATTTGGGAACTGTACTGATACAATAAACAAACAAAATATGCATTAGACCTCCACAGTAAAAAGTTAAAGCAGTACGAGTTTGATCAAATGTGCCAGTGTGCATGGAGTGATTCACCAGTGTTATGGTGAATGCGCTTACAACCAAATGACTATCTCCGAGATGCCAGTTTTCAGACAGCTCTATGGAAAAATTAAGTAGAGCATCCTTGTATACCTTGGCCACACCTCAACATTTTAACCCTTGGTACTGACAAATTAGCAGTTATTATTGTCAGTGCAAACTTAATTTGGCAATATGGTGCCACAAGTGCAAACTTCCAAGTTTGGTACCAGACAACTGGTCCCAGTTTCATTATGTGCTATGTCACTGGTAAAAACTCCTGCATTCTACCCTGCACTAATCATAACATTTTCACCAACCATTCGCTGCAGTGCTAGTGTCACAAGTAGTTAAAGACTTTTGCTGCTACTGCTCCTAATGCTTAGCAAACAGCTGGGTCACATCTAGTATGTAAACATAGTATATGTTTTTCTACATAACACATTGGTCAAGAACCTCATAAAGTTCCTTTTGTTCTATCTACTGTTCTTTGTCATTCACCTAAAATAGCAAATTTTTTCTTCCTATGAGAAAGATACTTGTGAGATCACTAGTAGAATGTGAAGTTAGATATGTTAGGTATCTTTTCTATTAGCAACTAAGTGACCTCTTGAGGTAATGACCTCTCTTGTATGTCATTGGGAATGACCAACCATGTGAGTAGCACTAGTTGCTCTTGGTAAGTCATACAAACATCATAAGTCATACATACAAGTCTTAATTAATGACTTAAGTGACTAACATGAAATTTATTCAGTCTGGAATATGATCTTAGGAGATACAGTCCATAACTAGAGATACCAAGTCAGAGTATCTTCAGAGCTAACTCTCTAGTATAGGACACTGTTTCGTGAAACAAAATACACATTTTAACTGTTTGTCTTAAATGAAGATTATTTATTGGAACCATGCATTTGTGTTCATTCTTTCTTTATTTCTTACAAATCCAGTTAATCAGATGATACAGAATTATTTTGCAGTAGATATCTCAATGAACCCTCTGTCATTTAGCAGCCCTGCCTTGTCACTCTTAAGAGAATTTAGTTTTACCAGAAAATAGCACACACACATATCTCTTTATCTAAGAAACTGATGGAAGTTTGTACTCATGTGGGTGGGCTTCTTCTAAATGTGTCAGAATACACTCAGCTGATAGTTTGTGGGACTCATCAGCCACACCACAGTCAAAAAATGCTTTGATTTCCTCTTTAAAAGAACCAATAGTTTTTTAACTGTACTGAGCATCACATTGTCAATGAATAGCACATCCATCTACAAACTCACATTTCAAAGTTCAAAATGTTACTTATGCTAATTAAATCTATCTTCCACTTGATGCGACACATGGGGAGTTGCACATTTTGCTCTGGAATCCATTCCTTAACCTTATCTGGGCCAGTGAGTGGCACTCTGTAGTTAAGAGGGCATGCTTGCATAATATATTTTACAATTTAACTACAAATTGTAATTCCAACTCTGTTTCAACTATTTTTAATTGAAAATATCAAATAATTGATATTTTGTACTTAGTAAGGTATATTTTGTGTTATTTGCAAAGAAAAACATAAATGTTTTAACTAAGATCTCTGCACATGTCTAACAAGTCTCTCCTGTAAATAAAGCCTTTTCACATTAAAAAAAAATTCTGACCATCTGAAGGTGTATATTTATATTTAATCAGACCTTTGGTATCCCTTACAAACAGACTTATCCATGATATTTCTTTAGTATCAATAACTATGTCAAGAATATACTGTGCTGGAAGAATCTTATGATGCCACAGCAAGTTGATTGGACAGTAAATAATAAATCTTAGCCTCCAAACAAGATAGAACCAAGGGCTAAACATTACTTGATGGATTCTTGTCTATCTACATCAGGGTTTCCAAATTAAGATACGTATCTTCCGGTGTTTTGTTCTTTGTTTAAAACTACAGCATTTTGTACAGATATACTGTAGATTTTTTGAGTTGCAATGGTGGTAAACATGGGATATTTTTATTATGTTTGGTGAATCTGGTTTCCAAATTTCTTCCGGTTTCTCTGATGTAGAATTCTGGACATTTATTGCACATTATTTTATAAATTGATAATAAAATCTTGTACTGAAAACTAAAAATGAAACACTTCTTGATATAATAACTGCCAGACTAGTGAACATTCAAAGTGACTTCATTAAATGTGCAAAACAAAGATTGACAATTTTTTAAGAAACAAATTTTGTATCAGTTTGTAATATTTTATATGTATGTAATAAAAATGTGATACTTGGATGTTTATGAAATAAATGTGATTGATGAATAAATTATATTACACAAAACACAAACAAAACAATTTTAAGTTACCTTTAATGAACTGTTATCCATCATAACTATTATTATACAGTGTACCAATTTTATACATTATCTGACTACCTATACAGTATATAAACCATTATGCTCAACCCCTGGGAATAGCAATTGGCACAGCTTGAACTTGGTCGTTCGCTATCTGGTTACTGATCCTTTGAAGAACGACATCCTGTCAGCTGCAGCTTTTTTATCATGGCAGATAGGTCAGTCGTATCTAAGAGGGACTATTGTACCACAATTTGACAACAGTACACTTGATTTTGATATAAAAGTTGAATTACAATCAGGAAGCATGTATTATTATATCTTTTCCGTGATTGAGAAAATATGTAAAGCATAATTAATCATATTTCCAAAGTTACACATATGTGGGTGACATTTTGGGTAAATGGGCTATTAACTTTTACAATGCATACAATTACAAGTTTCCAAACTTGCTTTCACTGGTAGGACTCAATCATTTCTAGCCAGTGTCAAATATAATTCATCTATGTTACACTTTTGATTTCATTCACAATATACATCAGTGACATTCTTCCACAACTTTCCAGAAACAATTAAGAGAAGAAATAGAAAAAAAACATGAAGGCTTACCATGTACATAAGTATGTCTCTAATCATCACCATACTGGTCTGATGATCATTCCATGCTTGATTTAGTGTTAACAAGAAGTTATTGTGCAAAGATGAAAGGACATCTTCTCGAATCTATAAAAAAAAGTATTCAACTATTGATAGTGTATATAAAGTCATGAGTATGTCCTACATTTCTTTTTACATAAAGTTGTACTGCATAAATCTGGTACAAAATACTTATGTTGACTTTGTAAATGTGAAAATAAAACTTCAATTTGTACGTATTATGTACCCTAACTTTTACTCACTTATTTTTATGTTTATTTTTTACACTTCTCAGATACAAATTCGCTACCGTCTCATAAAACAGAAAACTGGACTTTGTAGCATCAACATACAAGTAACATGGATAAAAAACTACTACTAATAATACTAAATTCAGATTTTGTTCTCTTATGTAGAAAATAACAGAACAATATCAGTTTACTTATCATATATTTGCCTTACATACATCTTTTGTTGTGTGAAATGAATTTGTTTTCAGTTAGAGCTATTGATCTCCATTTAAATATATGGTACAATTGCAATAATAATTTTTAAGTTGGAATCTATAGTAATGCTAATTTCACAGATTAATATAGAGATAGAGCAAAGATTACAACAGAAAATCATTTATAAATACATTTAATTATATATAACTGCAATATTTTAAAGACTATATTACAGTAATGCTCCTTTCCAACACCTTGTCTTAAAAATGGATACTTAAAATTTGTGAAACCAATATCAAGTTCTAATGAGTGAAAGCCGTCATCACTGAACTAGGTGAGACAATGTTCAGAACTGCAGTTCTCAGCTGATTATAGTTTAGGTATGCTTTCATATTATAATTGGTCCAAATAAAAAGTGAAGAACACCTGAATGTTAAATTTAGCTAGAAAATTGAAAAGTCTAAAATTTTCTTTTAGAATGAAAGAATATAAATGTTTATGTGTGTGTGTGTGTGTGTCTGTCTATATATGTATATGCATACAATTAGAAGTTTCCAAACTCAGTTATAATAAGCAATATTCTAAACTAGGATTATTGAACCTTTATTCAATGGAAGGGAGACAACAAGAAATGAAAACACTCTACAACAAATTTTTCATATGCTTCAAATACAAATTATATTACTCCATAAATATTTAAATAAATAGCATAACATCAATTTTAAACTATTTGTGTTAATTAGAAACTAATAGTTGGACAACACCCTTCTACACCCAAAGCCATATAATGCTTCACTGAATAACCATTATTTAGCAAGATGAATACAAACTGACATTGTTCAAAACTGGATTTCTCAGCTGGTTATGGTATGATTTTATTTATTCTTGTTTGTTCATATTAAAATTGACCCTACTGACAGAAGAAAAAAACCTCAAGTGATAATTTACCTAGAAAGATGAATAGCCTCAAAGTACCTTTCAGAACAAAAGAGTAGAAAGAGGTGTTTGAACATACATAAAGTACACCGATTTTTAGTTTATTTTAGAAAATAATGAAACCTGGAAAGCACACTGGAGTTGAATCCAGAAGGATCATCAACTGTCTCTCTCTCCTACTGTACATCTTTAACCTTTTACTTCTCTCTCTATTTCTTTCCATACATCACTTGGTATTTTGGAATTTAAACAAATTATTCATACAAGCATTATTATGTAATGTACCATGTAGATTATTGTCCAAGTGGCAATTAGCAAACAATTAGAAGTTTAGCTTAAAAAAGAATAATAATATATTGTCAATAATATCTTGAATGGTGCACACATTTGCTGAAACTATGAAATACCTCATAATGAGCTCTACAGTTTTGCACACTACAGAAATAAAAACTGGATTTGAAACAATTATCACCCACTAGCAAATGAATCAAGAACATTAAAAAACTAGTGTTCACCCCTTAGATGAAAATAAAAGTAAAAAATTCCAACTTGGTATACAGACAGTATTTCAGAATAAGTAGTGAGTATATAGCATTAATGGCATGAATCCAGAAATGGATAAACCAAAGCAACAAGTTAACTTCCCAAGACAGAAAACTATGAATTATGTGGCAAAAAGTTAAAAAAAAAACTCTCAGACCTCTGTAAAACCAGAGTAATATATGAATTAGAAGAACACAACATAGCATATATAAAATCTATGAACTATTCCATAATTCCTACCACTTGCAAAAGATAAAGTTCATGAGATAGAATTTAAAAAATAAAGATCCTAGTATAACCCAGTAACCTATAACAGTAGAATTGACAAATACTTGCTTTCAGAATGGAAATGATAAAATACAAGCAACTGAGGAGAAAAAGGAAAACAGAAAGTTATTTCAATAATGATAACATTGAAGTCAGAAAAGAATTCTAGCTGAATTCATAAAGAATCAAGGAAGGTATCTTATAAGGGTAGTCAAGTCAAAAAATTCTCTATTGCATGTGACAGAAAATTTACATTTCTGGAGTGATACAGAAGATGTTTCCAAACCAGTAATGGCGTCAGAAGTGCCAATAACAATAACAAAAGTTTAGCAATTGGAACTAATGGTAGTGTTTCCCAATCCTCTTCATGGCACATTCACCTTAACAAGTGTTATGTGGCACACCAAACACTGTCACCCTAGCACCTTATGAAAACTTGACCCAACATACAATCCTTTATTACTAAATAAACTACAAAGCCATTATAGCATAACGTGATGCACCATCTCATGTTTGAACATCAAAAGAGCAGCAACACAGAATACACTTTAATTCTGTCCACAAAACTAATATATATATATATAATATGTTTCATTTATTCAGTTTTCTTATTCTTATCATGTGGAACTTTTCCAAATTTACCCAGCGCACCTGTTCATGTCCAAAAGCCCACAAGCTGGAAAATATTGAACTAAGGTATTAATTGGAGGAAAAAAAGTATAGAAAAACAATTTATAAGAAAAAACATTTGGGTCCAACAATGAAGATTAAAAAAAATTCAACTCAGAGTTTCCAAAATTAACAAACACATTTATTATTAGACATAATAAAATCTGAAAAAATTGACTGAATGTAAAGAGGTGAAGAAAAGAAACTACCCTGTATTAAGTAGGATTCAGTTCAGATATTAAGTTAAGCTGATCTGCCAAATAGTTTCAAAACACCCAGTAGGTGACAAGCTCATGTCATACTCAAAAGTGAATATACCGATAAGAACAGACTCACCTCTCTTTGGCACAGTACATTTGAGCAAGTGCTAATCATTCTGAGGAGATATGCCATGGAGTTGTTGATAAAGGCCATCACCATTTGGAAGCTAAAAGAAATAAAGCTTCTGAGCTACTTACAGTTCCAGATCATTGATCTATTCATCAGATCTGCATCATAAAAATTATAGTAAACTACCGATGCCATGGATAAAGCATCTTTAACTAAATTATAATCCAGAGAACAAAGCTTCAAAAGGTTACTTCAAACCACACTGTTCTTATCCAATTCTCAACACAAGTAGAATAAGTTCTAGGAAAAAGAAATTGTTAATATGATGCACAATTATAAGAAACACGCATCTGTAGAGAAACGTCACACTGAAGGATGAGAAAATGGGTTAAACTCAGAACTGTATAAGGAGCTTCATTTAAGTTCCAATCAAAAATAGTATATTACACGATAAGAAACTTTGAAATCACTAGCCTCTAAGTGCAGAGATTCCAAAACAACCCTACATTGAATCAAATCTGCAATCTTCCAAAATGTTGGTTGATAAGGGTTCCCATATGTACAAGGAATTGTAACAGGTGATAGTGTATTCTGAATTCTTTCAGGATCCTTGCCATCCTAGGAAAGAAGTTAGAACCAACCAAATGTCTAAGAACAGCTGTAAATTTATGTTCAAACTTATGAGAAGAGCACAGTGCAAAAACAAAACTGCTTAAATAGTGAGGAGATACTAAATCAAAGGGAGATAACAGATTTGAATAACTCAATTCTCATAAGTAAAATGCATAAAAAAAAGAGAAAATGAAATTAACGGGAAAGAAAGAGTAAACACTTGTAATATACATTCTAATCATCCCCTTGACCTCCAATAACTACTAAACATTCTCTATTCTTAAATGAAGAACCATTAGGATATGATCTAAAGCATAAAAATCCAGAAAATAATAGCTGTTCCTTGTACAATTCGGTATAAGAAATATAAGATCTGCTTGTGATCAATCAGCTTATGAATAAAAGAAAACAGAGACCAGGAAGAAATGGCAATGGAAGTGTTCCAGATCCTTCTCAAGGACAGTCAAAACTCAAGGATTTAGAACCACAAATCTCACTGTATTTTTTGGAACAATTTGGTAACACATTGTGAGAAATTATTTACTTATTCCTAAGTGAATCACCTAAAGAGAAGTAGACTTTGGAAAGGCAGTCTTAGGGTTACTCAATGTTTTGCTAAGGATACTTTCTTATGTACAAGGAACTGGTCAGATAAGAAGCAATCCGGAGGCATGTCTTTGAATCCTTTCCCATTAAGAATAAACATGGTCAAAATCTTTTAAATTGGACAAGATGTAAGATTCTTCAAAAAACTAACTAGTCCATGGTTTAATAAAATCAGGTACTAGAGTAAACACATGTTCTATAGAGAAAGGAAGAAAAAATATGCCAGAAGTTAATCAAGCAAAAAAAAACCCAAGACAGAATATATTACAAACTGTAGTCACACATTAAGGTATCACAAACAAAAGAAAATCTACTTGAGTCACCCAGTCTTAAACCAGATTGACAAATGGTGGTAAAAGGCATGAAAATGTGAAGAATCTGCTCTTCTACAACAAGTTGAAGGGACAGTCCACTGGTGATGAAAAAAAAAAAAACTGGCATTCTGCAATCTACACAAGAAAATATATCTGTCTTATGTGCCACATCAGACAAAGGAGGCTAAACAGTCTAAAAATATTATCATACACATTATTATCATATACTGAAAATAGATTTCCCGATAGATACTCACCTCCACACCTCTTGCTTGACGCACTGGCCTTTATACCCCGTAAGTTTGAGCTGCTCATTTAGCATACATAGAGCATGCAACATCGTGCACCTGGTATTATGAGGGGGACATAGAACGGCAGCTCAACTGTAGGAATAGGGCATCATAAGTCCCACAACTGGTATTAAAAGACGGATGAAGTCCCTGGAGCTCAACTGAAGTAGCAAGGAAATAAAACATCCTACAACTGGAATTACCGGGAAGAAATTATCTACCGGTCTCACCCATAGGAACAGGGCACTATCTATGAGGAGGATCCAGCATTGGCTTGTCCAGCTCCCGACAACATCAGCATTTGGGATTAAACCTCCAGGGGGTAGAATGAAGGACGATACCCAGCTTTGCCCTTTTCTCAACATAGTATAATGATATATAATGTTATGAAGTGTGACACTCATGAGGAAGCCTCCATGGTCCACCACCCCAGCAGCTAGGAAGTGGCAAGGACTCCCAAACTCCACTCGAGAAAGGGAGGGGTAAAGGCACAGGGAAGTACAGAGGAGCATCACACCAGAGAAAGTGCAATGGGTGACATAAAACCTATCTTGAAAAACACACCGCTTCTTGTTTATTCCATTGAAGGAGCAGCAAGGATGGGCAGCAATCTTTGAGTGACAGTCCACCAAGTACTTATCAGAATTCTACTTATGAAGAAACAGAAACTGTCATGATATAAAAGACTGTTTGTTTAGATATCAGTGATTAATTTATTTTTGTGAGTGAATATTTTATTATTGTTTAGTTTTTTGTTATAATAAGAGGTAAAAGCACACAATTGTAGGAAGTTGAGAATATAGAAGGTGGACAGACAATTAAGTGATAAAGATATAAATAGCATAAGAAGTGCTGGAACAGCAGACAAATAATAGCAAAAGAGAATCAAGTTGGTGTGAAGTTAATTACCGTACAAGTGATAGGCCTAAAGTAATTTAATAGGCCTAAGTGGATATTTGACAAGAAGGAGAGAACTACATATATAGTATTTATGATATGTCCATAATATTTATAGTGTTGAAGAATTTATTGTACATATGTTAACTTATTCTGAATATATATATTATTTTGAAAACAGGTGAAGTGCATTCTGTTTATTCATCGTTGAATTTAACAAGTCACAGACACCTACTGTACAAGAATCCTATGCTCAACAGCAACATAGTATATATTTATACCATTAAGAAATATAACTAAAAGCCTTTCTATTTGGTAATTGGCAAAAAGGAAACTTATCTATACATATTTTATTTTAAGGACTTACAGATATATATATATATATATATATATATATATATA
>NW_013665735.1:72449-99495 GCF_000517525.1 Limulus polyphemus | reverse complement strand
ATATATATATATATATATACCTCTATGTAAGCCACTAGTATCTTGCAGAACACCCCATCTCAACCATAAAGGTATCGGTGCAGGTTTATAGAAAAGCATGCCTGACCAGGCAATACACCACCGAGCAGGCTCCAAAAATATATCAAAGAAAAGTGAGGCCTCTGAAAGAAAACATAACAGAAAAAGATATCCAAGTCAGAGTTGAACTTGTGCATGTAAAATCTCCACAGGAGGTAGCTGATATCCACCAGAAGGTAATGAAAAACAAAGATATGGGGAGTAGACTACATTTCAGCCTGGATGATTTTCTCTAGAGGATGACAAAAATGAGCTTCTAGAAATATGGTGAGATGTCAAATCTGATAAGCCAAGATATAACAAAGATGACAGAGAAGACACAGAAGGGTTTCTGGGAATATACAAATGGCAACAAGAACCATATAAGGAAACCATACGAGTCACATAGCACCATAAAGCCTGCACAGGACACAGGAGGCAATCCAGATCTGATCTGGAATAAATATGGGAAATGGAAAACTGACAATGTGGAAATTCGGACCGAGAGAGAAAGGAGAGAGGCAACATGCGATGTCAGACCCTGTCTTGTAGCAAGGGACCTAACAAAAGCCACATGTGAAGCCAGAGGGTGGGAATGGCAGGATGGAAGATGTTCAAATGAGGTTGATGAAGTAGAGATGGAAACAGAGGTAGGAACAGATGTGATGACTATTGTAGAGGCCTCAGAAGAGGGAACCAAGGCTGAGCCAACCAAAACAGAGCCACCAAGAGAACTCGACACAGACTGGTGTGGATGAGGGAAATTATTTTGGGAAGGTGATGTATAGGTGGGAAGGCATAAATGTGAAGGCCCCTCCATTCCTGATTGAGCCTGAGCCCTAAAGCCTGAGGATGAGGAACTGGAGACCAGAAAGATGGCAGTTTGTTGTTCAGATGGGAGGCAAATGCATCTGTGTGTGGGATTCCCAGATGAGAGCATAACCACCAGAAAACTTGAGAATCTAGAGACCACTCCATGAGAAATACATTGTGCAGATGCGATAACTTATCTGCAACAAGATTTAAAGCATGGATAACATGGCAAGCCAAGAGCTGGATCTAGTGCTTGTAGGCACAGAATAGGAGCTCTAGAGTCCAAAAACAAAGGGACCTGGATTTGGTAACTCCTTGATTGGTGATGTATAAGACCACTATGGAGTTGTTGGAATGCATCATAACCAACTTCCCTCAGAAGATGGAGGAAATGAGAAATGGCACAACAAACAGCTAAAGGATTCCAAAATGTTGACACAAAGCCTGGATTCAGCCAATGACTGAGTCCCAGAAATTTCCTGGGTATCGAGATAGGCACCCCAACCCATAAGAGAAGTATCAGTGAAAAGATACAGGTCCAGATAAAGAGGTGAAAGAGGAATAACAGCCATAGTATTGTCTCTGTCCAACCACCAAGCAAGTTCGGTATAGAGGGAGGAGGGGCAGCCGGTTGATCCAAGGGATCCAAGCTGAAGTTCAAACGATCATGGAATACCTACTGAAGGGAATGCATGTGAGTGCGACCAAGGGAGCACAAATCCACAAAAGAGATAGAACCTTACTAGGTGGAATAGAATGAGAGGATAGGTCCTTGATGACCAACTGCTTCATATCCCGAATATGTAGTGGTGAAGGCTGGTCCCAAATGAGATAGGAATTGAAGAAAACACCCATGTGAACTAGATACTGTGTAGGGGAAAGGAAGGACTTCTTCACTTTGATTACCAATCCACATGAGCTGCCTCCTCCAGGATCAAACAGGTGTGGTCAGAAGATGATGAACAAGGAGGAGGTAGAAGAAGCCAATCATCCATATAATGATGAGACCAGAGTCCCAACGAACATAGATATCAAACAAAGGTCTTGACTACCTGATAAAACATGTAAGAAGCCGAGGCAAGCCTAAATGAAAGAGCTCAGAACTGGAAAACACACTCCTCGTGGACAAACCAAAAAACTGACATGAAGATGGAGAGATGAGATTTTGAAGGTATGCATTCGCTGCTTGAAACTTGGTCATCCAAAGATCTGGAGTGAAAACCCAATGAAGGACCAAAAATGACTCCATGGTGAAACATGGAGGATCCAGAAACTGATTTAGATGGGAGAGATCAATGACAGATCTCCAATCCCTGGTTTTCTTGGGGACAAAGAAAAGCCAAAATTAAAAACCTCCTTAACAGGAAATGCCAGCTCAATAGCCTCCTTGAGAAGAAAGTCTCTCACTGCCTCTAACAGATGACTGCTTGAGACAGGATCCTTTGGATGAGAAAAAGGAAAGAGGAGGTGGCAACCATAATTGAAGTGAGAAACCCTCTGACAAAACCCATGGATCGGTAGTGAAGTTTCTCCCACAGGACTTAACCACACTGTGTAGTCAATCACAGAAAGGATCTGAGGTCCTCCCAAAAATTGTCAGCAGACTGACGAAAGGCCTTAGACAAAAGGTGCAAAGAAGAGAGGCAACACAAAATGTTGGTAAGTGTAAGACAAATCCTCAAACACTGTGCCTGTGACAATGAGACAGAAGCTTCAGGATTAGAACTCCAGTGGGGGTAAAAGCAGATCTAATTGTTGGGAATGCAAATGAGGATTTAAAGAATAATAAAATGCTAAATCATGTTGGTCAGAAACTCAGGGGGGGGGGGGTCGAGGCATACTAACCCCAAAACTTAACTGTGATAAAAACCACTGTGCATGAACTTCAATGTCAGATGAAGAAAAACACCAAATAGCCCAAATTAGGGATCTCACACAAAAGGGAAGGAGAGGCATCATATGAGAGAGGAGAAAAATGCCAAATGGAACAAACCTGTGTAATTAACTGGAGGAAAGGAGTAGAAGGATGAACTTCCTCAAAAGGTAAAGAACATGGCAAAGACGAGAATGTTTGGGATGAGGGTGATTTAGACGGCCTTTTTCCTGCTCCTCCAGCCTTAAGAGGTGACAGCCATTGTTGAGAAGAAGGCCCAGGCCCCACATAAGAAGCTAACTCCCAACAAACCAAGGCTTGCACTTCCTCATTAGACAACGACAATCCCGAGACCAGGATAATAAGAGGTTGCGTGTCCCCAGGAACTTCAGAAGCCATGGTAGTAATCATGGTCAATTTCAAATTCACAATAATATGTGTGAAAATGGTAATTAAGGTCAGTAACACACTAGAATGCAAGAAGTAGCAAAGTAAACTTATTCCAAAAAAAAAGAATAAATATAAACAAAGTCTGAAATAACAGGGATAAAAAATTATTGAAAACTGAAAGCAAGCAAGAAACATGTCTGACTCGTGCCAATCAAAAAGTGAGGTTCATGTAAAGTAGTACAGAGGGAGCCAGCTGCTCTAGGAGCGTGTGTTGTGCTCCTATTGATGGAGGGTTGTTGTATGCTCTATGCATGCTAAATGAACAGCTTGAACATATGGGGTAAAGAGGCTAGTGCATCAATGAAAAAATTTCTTTTAAATGAATTAGAGGGCAGTTGAAGATTGAGAAAAGCTATTGTGTAAGAGGAGGTATGTATTGTATCAAAATTACTAATTCAATATACATAAGGGACCCAAGAGATTAATAAATTCAAGACCCCAGTTCTTGTCACATGAAGTTACTTAACCCTCAAATCAAATGCAAGAATGGTATATTCCCTGAAGATTACACAAAGTGTTTTGACCTTTCAAATGATGATTGTAAAATGCTTTTAAACAAGTCATTCCCATTAAAAAACCTAAAAGAAATTTTGATCTACTCCCTGAAGAACTCACCTATATACATTTAGCAATCTGGTTAGGAAACAGTTGAACAGAATGTCTTTTCATCCTCAACATTGGATTTCATCACTTTTGCAGTAAATGCAAAATTAGTCTTTTTTCTCCCCCACAAAACTGTATTCAGAATCCATTATAAATACCACCCACCCACACCTAACACATATATTTATATACAAGTCTCAACAAGTAGTTTAAGAAACTAGAAAGAAAAGAAAAAAAATTATAAACTTGTAATGTGTACAAAAAATAAACAAAGAAGAGCTATATTTAAAGTTAAATAATGATAGAACTATGGTGAAACTAATTTAAGCAAAATATTACATTATTACAAATGATCGACATAAGGAAGAGTAAACTGTACAAAGTGAAAGAAAAGTGAAAAAACACCAAGTAATTGTATAAGTAAGGTATCACTTGTGAATAGTTGCCAAACTCATCACACCTACACAAACGGTTACTCAATATCGAGCTATCAGACAAAACTTGAAGACATTAAAAAATAATCAACAGATATTAATATTCTAAACAATGTATTTCAAAATTACAGTGCCAAATTATTTACAAAATAGCGTAAACACAAATCCTTCTGATTCTCAAACTTATTTTCTTAAAACTTTTAATAAAAAAGTTATGACCAGTCTGACTTTACAAAGCAGCAGTGTACTGAGCCAGTAGACTCACTTTAATGACAATAAATGATTTAATAATAAACTTAATATGAACATTCATAACATTAGATAGAAAATATCATTGACAGTGTGTAACCTACAAAATACACAAGTTGATTAATAACTAACATAACTAATGAGTTTTTTAACAAGTTTAACCTGTATTACATGCTTATTACATGTCATATAAGAATTAACCGAGTTATTTCTGTACTTTCAAAAATCTGAGGCTGTAACCCACAAGGTAATAATCATATTTTGCAAATAATCACATAAGAGTCTGATTAAATAATTATTAAATGTATATACACTCTAACCTCTACTAACAGTCATTTCTCATACTCAACCAATTTTTTATCCCCTCCCCAATTGTTTTTCCTATATATATTTTACTTCCTTTGAACAGCCACCCCTTTTAACTTAATGGCCACTAATTTCCCCATAATTTTTTATCTAATGCAAAATACACTCAAATTCAAACAAAAAGTCAGATATGCACAGGTTTAAGGAATGGGCATGTACTTATGGCAAGACAGTTGCAATTGGATATCAACAGTTATGCCTAAAAGAGTCCATACAATCACCTAAGTTTAATTATTAATAATTAACTAATTTTTATTCATTTATTATAATTTTATTTTCATTTATTACACCTAAATACTAAACACTAATTATTATTATTTGTTTATTTTACTTATTATTATTATACCTAGATATTAAGTACTAATTATATTTTATTCTTCATTACTGATTAATAACACTTAGGTGATCATATAGGTAGCTAATCATGATAACTATTCCATATGATTCCCAGATTTTCCAGAAGCAGTTGTTAGTCCACACAACTAACATATAGTTTACTAACCTTAATGACTTTGACACTGGTTACAATTATAAAACTTCAGTCAAAACATTAATACAGTGTACTGCGTCATTAAACATTGACAAAAATATTAAAAAAAAAACTTTTGTCCTATTTGCTTAAAAATAATAATAAACACTTTTAATAAATTTGTTTTTCCTATTAACTTTTCCTGTCTTTGAACTATATTTCTGGACACATTCTTTTAGTAAGTAGTATAAACAACAGGTACACTGAAACCCCTGTGCAATAGCCACCTCTGTTAAACAGTCAAAATGATCTCATCTCTTAGCTGACTGCTGAAGAAAAGTTAGGACTGTGATAAAATTTACCAGTGATGTATTTTGATTAGAATAAATTAATAATGATATTATGATAATGAAAATAGTAGTTTTATTTAAGCACATACAGTAGTATCCTCCTTGATGGGCAATAATGTGACTTACCTATTAGCCATCTATATTACAGTTGTAATATATATATATGTACTACATACTACAAGCACATCTGGTCCAGTTCCAGTAAGTGCAATAATACAATGTAACATTAAGAATTAAAGCTCTCATAACCACAGGAAAATTTCTCAGTTATATTTTCTCGTCACATACAAACATGACAGATATAAATATGATAAAACACTGTATGAATATACCAAGAAAATATTTTCATAAATTATTTTTTTAGTTCTCACACTGAGTAATGACTTAGTTGGATCTACAAAACATGAAAGTGAAATCAATCTCTTACTGTATTTATTTTTTTATTATTTAAGGATTTGAAGAGAAATTTTTTTGTGAACAAACCTTGTTTACTAGGTGTTCTGTAACCACCTCCCTTAGTCCTGTATATAATCTTTCTCCATGCTTATGTAGCACCATTGTATATGCATTTCTATAAAGTTCTTCAAAACTAAGTCCACCATTATTTTTTTTCTGAATTTCTTGAATAGCATTTTTTAACAATGCCCATATGTTTTGTACATACTTCTCATCCATAGTCATCTGAAATATAAACAAACTGTGGATCAAACATTAGAAACTGTATGCCATAAATATCTTTATCACAGCCATTTACAATTCAAGGCTGGTTAAAGAATATTCACAGTTTTCTATCTTGTCTTAAAATCAATAATTTAAAATCAAGTTAAAAGTTATAAATTCCATGTGTAATACATTATAGATGGGCAATTAGTGGAATCTGCTAATCAATTAATTGTTATTAATTGATTACATTCAAATAATTAATTATTCTCTCATGAGACTTGGATACTTGGAATAATCCAAAATAGTAATGATTAGTATACTAATTTTGATTAGTTGATTTTTTTAGCAGTAACACTACTCGATTAAGCTGAACAACATTGAATTAACTGAAAATAATATTGAGAAATCTCAAAGGCAATATTTCAATTACTCATATAGTTAGAATAATCAGAAACACTAATTTAAAATAATTGACTATTTTACATGATACCAAACAATCTAATTGATGCTCAAAGGTTATTTATTATATCAATTATTTCAGTTAATCACCAAGCTTTATAATACATGTAAGCATTGCTTGGCCAATCATAACTATAATTATTTCTGCTGATCAACCTCCTTCTCTTAAAAGCTTCAGCTCATGTTTTTTTGTACCAAGCAAAACTTTTGTGAAACATGTATCAACACACATACAGGTAAACATAGCATCATAAAAATACTTGGCTTGAACCAAAACAGTGGAAGCTATGATTCAGACATAAGTTGGAGCTATGTAGAAAAGGGAGAATGGGGAGTGGAGTAGCCAAGGACATCTTATGATTGCAGATTACATTGGTGATATCATAAAACAGTGCATCTTAGGAAAGTATTTATATACTTAAAAGAACAATGTGTGTATATGTGTGGAAATTTTTTTTAAATTTATTAGACTATGCAAAAATGAAAGTAGGAGCATACAACTACAGACAACGTCACCATATGCATAAGGGATGGTTGGGTATAGATAGTACTATGCATTGCAATGGGAAAGGTATTTGGGGAATGAATATGTCATCCTCAGAGCTCCATCTCAAACAGCAGTGTTTATGTTTTAAGGTTTTGAGCATGAATGTATTCATTTGTTTATAGGCACTTAAGATTTCCAGTACCACCACCCTGTTGAGTTGTGATACTTGCCCCAATACTCAGGTTTTTAAAGCACTGCTAGATAACTCATATATTTTGTCATTTTTTATCAGACCATTTAGCTCAGTGTCTTTTGTACTAAAGATGTTGGGTACTATGCATTCCGAAATAGGTTTAACCTCACAGTCACTGAGATGCCCTGCACAACCATCAGATTCGTTAAGAACTCTACATTGCTAACCTCATTCTTGAGTAGTCTAGGCAGGTCACTTGACTGTATTAATTACCTAAAATACACAGCACTGCCTATACATTTTATAAACTTTGTGCATTCAACTACAAAATACTACAACCAAAAAAACTGTTTTGTACATGACGTACCAGTTTTCCCCATAGTATGGTATTAATCCACTAAAATGTTTTCATTTAAACATTTCCTTTTTTCACATTAAAGTAAAATATTTTTGTAAGTGTATTATTCTAGAATACTTCCAATTTTTGTTCCACATTTTTTTATCTAAGCCACACTTTGCTAAGCATCACAAACAAATAACCAGTGCATGTACCCATGTTTCTTTTTATTTGCTTCTTACACTTAGGAAAGACAATTTATAATATAGCAAATCAAAGACTTAGAAATAAATCCTAATAAAATACTAACACTACACACTACAGTATTTCACTGAACAGCATTATCTGCTTTAAATATATTGTTTTTTAAGTGTATTTATCTGTGTAACCATGAAGATGTCATGTGTAAATACTTGGATCAACTGTTAGAAATCAATAAAAATCATACCCTAATATACACAAGTTACCCTTGTGGGAGACTGCACCTCACCTGTAAAGGGTATACTATTCACCCAATGTAAAAGTACGTGTCGCTATGTTGGGCAGAAAATATGTCCATCCAATTTGGAAGTGGACACATCAGATGCAGTAGAGTGGCTAAGGTGCACGAGACCATATTTGGTAGGTCAACTCCAGCCAAAAACCAGATGGCATAGGGAATTTGTCATCTAGTCTGTAGTAGGAGAAGGATTCCAACAGTCCTCACCTCAAGACCAGGAAGCAGAGGAGTACTCACCATCTACACCTACAGAACACCACCTCCTTACTCTCAAATGAGTGGAATTAGTCACACTCTGGAGGAAGCCTCCAAGGTCCACTACCCCAGTGGCTAGGAACTAATAAATGGCAAGGACTCCTGTACTCCACTGGGAGAGGGGGGAACAATGCAGTGGGTAGACCATATGAACACAACATCATAAGACAATGCATGGGTGACCAAGAAACCCTATTTTGAAAAGCAGGCTGGCACTGGTTTATTCAACTAGAATGTGAAGGATGGGCAGCAATCTCGACACTGCTTTACACATGATAGCCATGAGTTGGTACAGTCTGGCATGGCCATTATTTATGAAGCAGTCTTGTGGAACACCCAACCTCTTCAGTAAGCATTATAGACCTCTACAGCCATATGGTGTGGAATTACATTTAAGTATACCTGGACAGGCACCACTCATTACAGAGTGGTATCCAGTAAAGAAGAAAGGGCCACTGTAAGGAGAAAAAATAAAAAAATAAGAACCTACCCTTTCAGAATTGAAATGAGGTATGGAGAATGACAAAGGGTGGTAAGTGATAGCCAGATGAGGAGGAGATGGCCAAGTGATATAGTAGTGGACAATAAACATGTGAGGCATAGTCCACATGCCAGCCTACCTAATCTTTTCCAATGGACATTGGAAGTGAGAAGTCAGGGAAAGGGTGAGATGATGGATCTGGTAGGAGGAAACATAAAAAAAAAGAGAATCCTCGGATATTGATGCATAAGTGAGACGAATATGCTAGCAAATCCATCTGTTAAAGGTGACAGGAGAAATATCATGGGTAGAGTAGGAATTCCAGAGTATAAAAAGATGGGAACGAGAACCATGGAGGGAAGCTGTGTGGGTAACATAACAACACAGAGCCCATACCAAACAATAAAGACAATCTGGATCAGATCTGGAATACGAATGAGAGATGGAGGAGAGGTAAATAGGGGTGAAGGTGATGTTCCCTTCACACACTGCTGATGTCTTGGGGAAACTACAATCCGGATGAAGGAGAACTTAGGTATGGTGACAGAGGATATGGGAGATGTCAATAGCAAAGATATCAGATCTATGATGTACACATACAAAGAGGACTAAGAAATACACCTTGAGGAAGAGGTAGTAAAAGAGCAAGTGGCCAAAAGTTCAAAGAGAGGAAGAGTAAGGGCATGAAGGACAACACTGAGATTCCAGAAAAGGGGATCCAGCATTTGAAAGAAAAGTCAATGGGATTAGATGCCCCCTTGATTTAAGAGATGACAGTCAAACTGTTGGAATGAATCATGACGAAGTGGCCCCATATAACCAGCAGGAAATGATCCACAGCCAGGACTTACAAAATGTTAATGTGTAGTCATCGACCAGCTATCTCCTGAGAATCCAAGTACACACCCTATCCCATAAGAGAAGCATATGTAAAGAAATGCAAATTGGGACAGGGAGGAAGCAGAAGAATGGCCATTAAAGTGTTGTACCTGTCGAGCCAGCAGGCAAAGTCAGCTTGTAGGTAAGGAGGGAGGAGCATGGCAGAGTACAAGGGATCCAGAATGAGATTCCTTTGATTGTGCAGTACCTATTGAAGGCAATGCATGTGTGCATAAACCCAAGTGATGAGGGATTCTATGGAAGCACAGGTCCCCAAAAAAGAGAACCTCGTGTACAGGAAAAGGAGGAGACTATTTGGCTTTAGAAACTAAGAGCTCCATCACCTTCATAGAAGATGGGAAGGCCGAGTCCTACTGAAGTAGGTGTTGAAAAACATCCCCAGATGGATAATATACTGTGTGAGAGCAAGATGGGACTTCTCCAGTTTGACAAGCCATCCCACATAAGCCACCTCTTGTCGGAGAAAATGGGCATGGTTGTGAGAGACTTGTAGGGAACGAGCTAAAAGCAGCCAGTGATCCATATAATGGGGAAACTGCAAACTTTGTTTATGAATATGGCGGGCAAATGCTCTGACCACGCAACAGAAGACATATGCTGCCGATGACAGACCTAGTGGTAGAGCATGGAACTGAAACACCTGACCCCTGTGAATAAACTAAAGGTAATGTCTGAATGCTGGAGAAATAAGGCTATGAAGATAAGCATCCAAAACATCAACCTTAGTCATCCATAGACCTAGAGTGAATGACCTTCGAAGGGCAAGGAAAGACTCCATGGTGAACTAATGGACAACCATGAAATGGTTGAGGTTGGAGAGATTGATAACTGGATGCCAATTCCCAGTCTTCTTGGTAACAACAAACAGTTAGGAATAAAAACCCGGAGAAGAGTGAAATACTTGTTCTATAGCATCCTTGTTCATGAAATCTCAAATGGCCTCAGATAAATGCTGACAAAAAAGTGGGTCTCAAGGAGGGGGGAAAGATACAGGGCATGGGGATAAAGTGAAAGAGCAGAAAAATGAAGAAACAGTCCTTCTGTTAGAACCTGAAGTACAAGTGTCCATGGTGAAACGGTGCCATAGATGAGCAAATTTGGCCAACAACACCCTCACAATGCCAGAATCCATGGGACAGTCACTGGTGAAACTGATGTCAAAAAATGTGATAATGGGCAATTTGGCAATCTGTCACAAAAACCTTGGAATATGGCACTGGTAGAGGGGGGATGCAGAGGGCAAGACATGGGAACAGGATTGGATTGGGAAGGAATGTTGATGCACAGTCTCCATCCAAGACTAAATTATCAGGGAGATTCCCCCAAAACAGACTGGCATAAGAATGGAGCCAGATGGAATCTCATAAACAGGAAGCAGGTAGACACAAGTGACAAGAGAGCATTTCTGCCAAGGAGATCCCAACAACAAAGGAGCCATGTAGGAAGGGACAAGGCCAAGGAAGATAAGTGCATCAACATAGAAAAAAAGAAGGGTATGTGTATCTGCCAAAAAAAACCTCAAGAATATGGTGGATAGCCTCAGAAAAAAGGTGAATGGATGAGAGATAACGGAGAATGGTAGTGAGGGTGAGTCAGAAACAAGAACACTGGACTAAGAAAAATCATAGTGCAGTAGCACAATCGGAGCTTCATGCCTGAATCAGAGACTTCAAGGTCTAAAAACCAAAAAAAGAAATTCCAACCAATGATATGCCAAAGCATGAGAGACAGCCAAACATGGTAGCTGAGGCATGCTGGCACCCAAACACAATTGGGTAAAAAATACTGTTCAGCACAGGCTCAAATATCAATTGAGGAGGTAAAACTAAATAATCCAATTTCAGGGAAGAATGAAGAAGGGAAGGGGAGGAATCATAAGACAAAGGGGAAAGAGACAAGGGGTAAAATACCTGAGAAATTATGTAACAAAAAATACAGATGACTGATGACATAGATTGAGAGGGATAGAATGGGAAGGCACAGCAAAGGCAGGAAGTGTAAAAATAATTGTCCAAATCTTCCTCTTCAAGAACAAATTCTCCAGGTAAAGGGAGATCTGGCCAGGTTTCTAAAGACACAGCTAGCCACATGATAGACTCTAACTCGAGATTCATCAAGGCCAAGACCTCCTCCACCTAAAATGTGTAACCTGAAGCCACAGAAGTAGTAAGTGTTGTTTGATCAGGAGTGGCAGGTTCTAATTTATTTTATTAGTTGATGGTGTGGCAGACTCCTATTTGCTTAAAAATAATAAATAATGTAAATAAAAACATTACATTTAACTGATATCTGAATGTAATGTGGCTAGAGAGACTCAATTTTAACAATTAATTTTAATCACAACCAAAAGCATTTTTTATGATATTTATCAGAGAATTGCGTTCGCATTTAATCATGGAAAACTTGGACCACTGCTCAGTACTGAAACAAGTTCATAGATCTTGAATAAGGCCTGCTTCATTATTCAGATTAGTAAACTCAATATATCAATCTCCTCACATGTACACCTCTATAATGACTGACTGTAAGGCCACATATAGTCCTATAAGCCACACAAATAAGAAAATACTACTGAATTACTTTACAAACTTTATAGGAGCTTACTCTCGTCTGTAAATCTATTGATTATCCAATTCTAATCAAGACTCACAAGAAAGTGTTTTTCTGTTGCTATTAGCACAAACAACTCCACATGCTCCTGTGCTACACTGTTCTTCAGTTTGTTCTTGATAAAATTCAAGGTGAATAAGCTTCTCTCACAGACAACATGGTGAAAGACAGAATCAATAGAAACTTGTAGGCCAGACCAATCACATTATTGGCATCAGGCAAAAACTATATGGCCAAAGAATTTGACAGAAACAAAAGCACAATTCTTTCATATCAAGCATGGCTTATTCATCAGTTCTAATTCTATGTCCACATCATAATCCTTACTCCTGTTTTCCCTAGATGTTTCTTTTGCCACCTTGACTACACATTCTCCTGGTACTGATCTTTTAGCTTGTCCCAGCACAAAGCTAGACTGATTAATTCACAATATAAATTTTCCACTGTGGTTCTCTCAACAAACTTGAGCAAGTTCTTGCTTAATTATTCTAGTGCCAGTGTCTTAAACCCAAGAGATCTCTTACTAAACAAAAGTTTCTAGAGTCCAGACAAGCAAAGTTAGCATCAAATGTTCCACTGTAGAGAAAATTACAACATGTGCTCTCAATAATTGTATTGAGGATTACATTGTACAATTGAATCCTATAAGTTGTAACAGTATCAGATACTGGTTCTTCTCCAGCAGACTGCTATGGTTTTATTCTTCCATACTGTCTTTTCAAGCAAAGTGGACTGTACTTGAACTTCACAATCTTCCAGTTTTTGTAGTTTATCATTTGCCCACTCTACAAAATTATCTGCAGCTTTTTTAACTATGTCAAAATTTCTATCAAACATTTTGAGCTCCATGTGTGTTCCAGTCACCACTTGATGTGCTTTTAAGACATTCATTCTACTAGTCTGGAGTTATTTTGACAATGGTGAAGTCAATTCAAATATGCACATGACAGCTTGAGCTGTGAGAACTGTCTTGAATTTAAATAGCAATTCTTTAAAAGCTTTCACCTTTACACACATCAGGTTTATATCTCTGGTTGTCTTTTCCTTGCTAATGTGAAGGTATAGTCAACATATAAAACAGAATCTAGTTTTTAAAATGAAAATTCTTTTCTCAATGATGTATCTTTAGAGCACCAGCAAGTTTTGCTGATCATAGTGCCTTTGATTTTCCCATGTACTTGTCTGTTGCAATGACTCATGAATAAGCACTGTGATGTCATTCATCAAACTGAATAGCAATGTAATTGCAATAAAAATACTAAATACTAAATTCAGTACACATGCACAGCACCATGTATGAATTTGATCCAGGAATTTGATAGCCATGCAGTGAAACCTTTATATTATCCTTGCACATTTGCTGCTCCATCAGTTGAGTTGCCATTGAATTTTTCCCATGTCAATTTTTGTAAGACTTGAGAACCTACATTAGCAATTGAAAAAGTATTCTCCAGCTGAACATTTGCAACCAACTAGCACAAGGAGCTTCTCATGAATGTGTCCTGCTACACACTGTATGATAACAAAGCATTGGTCTTTTGAAGTGATATTCTGAGTTGTATCACCGTGCACTGAGAACATTGCAACTTCTCTCACCTCATTTGTAAGCCTTCTGAATAAGCTGTTGAGTTGTTTTGATGACAGTTTTAACTGTTATTTTAGAGAGCAAAGTTAAAAGTGATCCTCTGCCTTTTCCTCCTAAGGGAATGCAATTTCTTGCTTCTTTTTTTTCTATGCAATTGCTTATGTTTTTCACAGAAAAAATGTTGTACTTGCTAAGTAGAAAAAATTCCAAAAATATGCCATGATTTAAAGAAAACCCTCTGAACTGAATGTAGCCTCTGATTTATTTCCCCTATGGCTGAGTCCACACTTGCCAATTACTTTTACAATGTTTTTCACCCACTTCAGTACTTTCCACCTCTTTTGCACTGTTCTCAGCATACAAATGTTTGATTATGGAATAATAACTTATTGATATCTACACTGTTGGCCTTCAAAAAGTAAGCTTATGCACAGCCTCTGTAAACTACTTTTTTTCATGTTGTTTGATTTTCTGAAGAATATGTCTACAGTCTTTTATTCCGTCAGTAAATGGATTTGTTATAGAACTCTTATCAAATGCCAAACAGGCTCAGCAAAGTTAACATTTTCTAACACTGAAAATGTATTTCTGATAGGAACTTACCCAAGGCTATCTTGACTTTGATTTTCCTTCTAAGCCCATGGGCAAAAGGATTGTACACAAGATTTCCACATATGTAACAAGCATGAGCACATGACACAATCATAATTAGATTTGAAGAAGATGCCTGGAATCAGATATAAGAATACGTAGCTACGGCTAAAGGACCATAAATGTATATGAATATGCCAAGTGCTCTCCTCCCAGGCAATAAACATTCAGGGGAAGCACCTTGGAATATAAATTAAGATAACCACTTGCGGTCAGCCTGGGCAGAACATCCAGAGGAAGCACCTTGGAATATAAATTAAGATAACCACTTGCGGTCAGCCTGGGCAGAACATCCAGAGGAAGCACCTTGGTATACATCAGTTTATGTCAAGTGCAGTCCATCCAGACAGAAAGCATGTGTATGGGCCAACCATACTTGTTAATCACACAATCTGTTACATACAAAAACATCCAGAGGAAACAACTTGCATAAGATTGATCAATTTATATCTTGAACATAATATTTATAGAGATCAACAAGTGTGGTCTGCACAGGCAAAAACATCCGGGGGAAGCACCTTGTGATATTATTGAGTATGTTAAGTGTGGTCCATCCAGGCAGAAAACATCCAGTGGAAGCACCTTGTGATATTATTGAGTATGTCAAGTGCAGTCCATCTGGGCAGAAAACATCCAGTGGAAGCACCTTGCATAAAGAAAATTATTTTCTGAACAACAAATGCAGTCAAACTGGGCAAAAACATCCAGGAGAAGCACCTTGTGTTTTATTGAGTATAGCAAGTGCAGTCCATTCGGGCAGAAAACATCCAGTGGAAGCACCTTGTATAAAATTTGTATTTCATGATCAACAAGTGCAGTCTACCTGGGCAAAAAACATCCAGGAGAAGCATCTTGGATTGAGCATATTATAATATGAAATATAATGACAATAGCCCTCTTCTCATAGAGTGGATACATATGACTTTTAAGTTTGTTTTACCATACAGATCCCACTCCAGCAACTGGTAAGGACTCCCATGCTCTCCTAGAAGAAAGAGGGGGATACACATCGGGAAGTCCAGAGAAATGACACACTGGAGGCAGTGAAATGGGTGTCTGTGATTCCCTATTTTGGAAAGCAGATAGACCTTGATTGTAAGAATCACGAATCAGTAGGAATAGTCAAAAATCCCCATCTGCTTTACTCGTAAAGTCCATGAGTGATGGCCCTTTATATATGATAGTGATAATAAAAAAAATATATAGATATATACATACTCCCAGATAAGCAGCTGGTGGTCTTACAGAAACACCCCATCTCCATAGTGAATATTATGGAAGTATACAGATTTGGTGCCAAGATATAATTTTCTGCATACCTGACCAGGCAACACCCATCACCAGGTGGGATCCTGAAATATGATGTATATCAACAAATTAATGTAAAACAAATTTGTCGACTTACCCAAAGCAAAGGCGAACAGGTGTGTGTAGAATCATAACAGGAGGAAGACTCTACCGCTCGAGGAAGACACAGCTATGTTGTGCAGATAAAGAATGACAAATGTATTGGGAGTTGTCCACATACCAGTCTGAATGATCACCTTCAAAAGACAGAGGTTGCGAAAAGCTAAAGACAGTTAAATGACAAATTTAGTGTGAAGAAACATGATGTAGATGGCAACCGTCCATGGACACATCAGAATATGCCAGTCGTATGAGTTAACAAACCCAACCATTGAGCATAATAGATGAAAAGGTCACAGGAAACACAGGAATTCCATGGAATAGAGACAGGAACGAGAGCCATGAAAGGAAGCAGTACGAGCCATATAACATAGCAGGTAATGAACTGGACAAAGTAGATGATCTAGATCCAAAAAGGAGAACAGGTGGAAAAAAGGAAGATAAGGAAAGAGGAGAAAAGGCCTAACAACCTTCCCAGGCAGCTGATGTCCTGCGAAAGAAGCTTGATCCAGATGGCAGATAACATATGAGGAATGGTAAAATATGCGAGAAACATTAATGGCATAAATATTGGAATGACAATGACCACGTGCTAGAAGGTCTTAAAGGAAAAATGGTACAAGGAACATCGGCAGAACAAAGGGGCATGGCAGGCAGACCAGAAAAAGGAACAGAAAAGGAGGGAAAACAACTGGGAAGGAGAACGCTTCCTGGAAATGGGAGAAACACAAGGTGATCAACAAGACAACCCTAAAAAGAGCAACAGTTGAAACAGACAAACCCTGAACAAACAACCAGATGAAGAACAGAAGGACAGGATGGTCAGAAGCCAAGGCCAACAGACCAAAGCCTCTGGTACATAGACAAGGTGGAAGGACAAATGGTACAAGCAAGGAAAGATGCTACATGAGGGGCAAGTCCCAGAGTTGAGACACGGGACAGGACAAAAGTCACATGTGAAGCTGGAGTGTGTTGACTTTGGGATGAAAAATGTCCAATCGCAGTTGCCTGAGGAGCAATCAGGACAGAGATAAGAGCAGAGGCTGTAACTCCAGTAAGGGTCACAACAGAGGAAACCATGTATAAGCCAGCCAGTATAAAGCAACAAGCAGAAAACAAGGAGTGATTTGGATAAGGGAAAAGACCCAAGATAAGAGTTTGATTGGAGGGTAGGCATACAGGTGAAGAACCCTTCGATCTGGACTGAAAGCATTCACCCAGCACTGAGGGATGAAGAACTGGAGACCAAAAAGGAAAGAAGTTTGGCATTCCAGTGAGTGGGAAATGCATATATATGCAGAGTTCCTAGTTGAGAACACAACCTCATAAACACCTGAGGATGAAGGGTCCACTCCAAGGGGAGAAACTGGTTGGGACATGATAAGCGATCGGCCACAAGAATCATAACTCTGGGAACATGACACACTCTAACAGTCATGTTGTGGTCAGTGGTCTAGTACAGAAGATCCAGAGTCTGAAAACACAAAGATCTGGACTTGGTTCCTCTTTGCTTGGTAATATAGCTGACAACAGTAGAATTATCAGAATGAACTATAACCAACCACCCCAGCAAGAATGGGAGGAAATGACACAGAGCTTGAGGAACTACAAAAGGTTCCAGGATGTGGAAATGGAGAGTAGCCTCCTTGACTAACTACCAACCCAAAATCTCTGGGGAATCGAGGAAAGCCCACCAAGGAAGCATCTGTAAACAGATGAAATTTGATGCGAGGCAGAGGAATGGGAAACCCCACTGTGGTCAAGTCCCAGTCAGGCCACCAAGCAAGGTTGACCCTGATCCCAGATGGAAGTGAGATGGGATGGTCCAAGGAATGTTGGAGGATAGGGAGTCCGAAAACCCAGTGAGTGAAAATGACATGCAAAATAGCATACCACTCGACAAAACACAAATGGAGTTCAAAAAAGACGAAATGGCAGCACCCAGAACTGGAAGAAAGAACCCTCAAGGACAAACCAAAGAAAACAACATGACACTGGGCAAAAAATCCACTAAAGTGAGAGATAGAACTCCAGGATGAAGTGAGGTGTCTCCAGATAAGAATACAGCCGGGAAAGAGCCATGATGGACTCCAATCTCCTGTGTTTTTTGAGACAACAAAGAGACGGGAGTAAATCTCAGTTGAGTGGGCACCACTCAATCGATAGCTCCTTTGTGTAGTAGGTCTCAAACAGACTCAGCAAGACGAATGAATGGGATAAGATCCAGAGGAGGAGGGAAGGAGATCTAGGAAGTGGATAGAGGGGGAGCAAAATGGAAGGCAGAAACCAACAGACAGAACCTGTAGAACCCATGGAACTGTTGTAAAGAGTAGCCAAAAAGACACACAAACTAAACATACTAAGACAAAGTACTCATTACTAACAAACTAACCAAATGCAGAAATGTGTAAAGTCTACAAAGTACATAAAAATAACAAACCTGTAAAACTATGAAATTTGACCTAAAACAGAAAACAATAAGTAACACCCAACTTACAAAACCACTAACAGAACTTGGAAAATACACAAACCTTAAATATCGAAAATATAAGTCCACCCAAAGAATCTAATGACGAAGGACACGAAAAATAAAATCGACCCTAACAAACATGAGAATAAAAAGGTAACCAGTTAGCAATAACAAAGTTTAACTCAAATCTAATCCTCAATTAGATGTGACTAATAGTAAAGAAAAAGGAACTTAGAAATGAAATAATATTAACAGTGAAAAAAGTAAAAATGCAAACATAAACAAAGGAATAATCAAACTCCAAACACAAATTTAAACTAAATTAACCTAGATGGTAAAAGAAGTATAAAAAATCTAACTTGCCCAACACTGAGCAGAAAAAACATGAATGACCTAAGTTACCAAGTGTGGAAATTAGGTTCATCCACACAAGCTCACATAATGTCACTGAACATGGGTATACCTACAAGGAGTGAGAAATACACACAGAAAAAACTTACCACAGATCTCCTGAGAAAAGAACAATACCTAACCCAGCCGATTACGCTGGAGGCACGGTAACAGTTGGAAAGTGCTGTAGAAAGACAAATTCCACATAGTAGTTATATTCCTCTTCACAAAAATCATAATGTGAAAGTAAAAAATTGTCAGCCGAATGTAAGACACAAACACCCTGCAAACTAAAGCCTGTGCTTCCCCAGCAAACATCATCAACCCTGAGACCTGGGGACTAGTATTCTACTTATGGTGGGAATTGCATAATCTGCCATATTAAATTTTGAATTCATGTGAACAAAGTAGAATTCGGAAACAAAAGCATTTCTAAACTAAACTAGTAGAAACAATGAAAATCAAACACAAGAAATTGAAACTTGAAGTTCAAACTGATATATATTTGCGATCAAGCACAATCAAAATCTTGTAGTCGCATGGGGAATGAGTTAAAACACATGTCTATACACTGGAATGGCAATTGAGAAAGTGAGGATTGTGCTGCAATGGTAGAGGGAGCTACCTGTGTTAGTATAGGTGGCACAGTATGAATGGTAGAGGGTAGTCACACGATCAGTAGATGTAGCTGCAATGGTGCAGAAATGATAGGGTATAAAAGACAGTTGCACTGTTGAAAAATGTTAGCAATGTTTACAGAGCAAATCAAGGTCAAGATAGCTTTGGGTGAAAAGAGACAGTACCGTTTCAGAAATACTGAATTTTGTTCCATGCAATAGGTCAAACACTTGCAGCTAGGTTCATTCTTGTAAGGAAATCTTTCTTTATAGCAGACTAACTAATATATTGAAATATAATTAAAAAACAAAGAGAGCTGATATGTATCAGGATAGGCAAAGTACTTAAAAATTAAACTTTTGTTTGCTGAATTTCACACAAAGCTACTTAAAGACTACCTGTACTTGCCATTCCTAATTTTTAAGTTACAGACTAGAGGGAAGGTAACTAGTCAACACTTCCTACCTCCAACTCATGGCTTAACCTAATTGAATATTATGTTTTGATCATCACTCTTACAATGAGCCCATGACCCATAAGTGCAGAGCATGATTTTTTTTTAATTTTGCTGTAATAGAGCATAAACCACAGAACCTCAACTCCACAGTCTAGCATGCTAACCATTGTCCATCTTTGTAAACTTGTGATAATGCAATAATCTGTTAATTTGCCTGAGTTATTTTTTGCCATGTGGTAAAGTGATCCAACACCCTGTGCTGTGATTAGAAAGGAGCCACTACTAGCATGGCAGGCACTGCAAGTTTTTTTTTTTTAAATAAAGTTGTTGAGAACAAGGACTACCCAGTTCACTCTGTATTTGATTATTTTACGTGGGTCTTATAATGCAGTGAACTGGGTAAATTCTCTGCTATTTTATGAATATAAATAGACACAATGGACAAACCATACAAAAGTATCCCATATTTGATTATGTTAACTTTTTTTTTTATGAGGACTAGCTCACTAACCATTGAGGGCACTGGCCCTTCTGACATCCGCCAAAACTGCCAGATGATCAGTCCAGGCCTGATTTACTTGCAAGTAATTGTTACAATATACTGTCAGTAATGTACCTATAAAAATATTGTTAGCAAAGAAAGAAAGTAAAGTAGCTGTAATTTATGTAATCATAGCTTTTTTGGTAATTTTATTTTTGTTTTGTTCGCATTACTCTTATATACACTCACCACTCACATATACTTTAATTATACTATGCACAATTTCATTTCAATGTCATTTTTTAGTTTTACAAAAGTAAAAATAGATCAAGTTGTTTCTTATTTCTGTATTCCTAAGTTAAAAATGAATATTTAAAGATTATGCAGAAATAATGCAGTTTTTTCACGAAAAAATTATCTTGTGCCCTAATGCAATTTCATTAATGCTTAAAGACTATTTCTGGATGTCTATTAACCAGGTATTCTGGTAAAATTATTTTCTGCTTTGCTTCCAGACTATGTAAGCACACATGATTGGTAAATGATATATCTTTATCTAATTACTTTTATTCCATAACAAAGTATTTAGATAGTGTCAGTTACACAACCTAAATCATCATAAGAATATTCATATGTAGAAACACAGCTCACATGTTTACACTTGTTTTTCAGTGGTTCTGCTTGTACATTCTGGCCTCGACTTTAACTTTCAAAAGGACTAACGATTGGTTGCTAGTTTTTTCTTTTTTTTTTTACAAGTAAATTCAGGACTACTGAGAGCAACAGTATAATTCTTCTCTGAAATTAACTATAAATATGCCATAAATAATCATGTCATATCTTAGATGTTATTCAAGGTCCTCACTAACCAGGAATCCTGAGTGTTTCACACACACACATTTCTTATTTCATGCACAAAAACCAAGTCATATGGGTACACCCTCACATGGAAATTTTGATTCATGCAATTGAAAAAGTAAATAAATGTAGTAATTTCAGTATCCTAACACTGTTAATGACTTTAGAGCAATTTCCAGTGTCAAACATATTAATGTTTTGAGGCAGGTATAAGATACATGTACATAGTACACATTACAAATTGAATTGACTCATGTAAGCAACAGCTGACCTCAGTCATGCAAATATCAATGACTGATTTGCATATTTAAAGGTGAGCTGTCTAGCAGGTGCCCCGTTAAATGGTCACATCTGATAAGTCTGGCCTTCATACCTATAAGCTTGCAATCAAAAGAAACATAACTTTTAATTTGATTATCAAGCATCTTGTTTCTAAGGTGGTTGAAATTTTAATCATGAGCAGTTGCTCGCTGCACTTCTGTAGACGAATGGTAATTGGCAATCAGTCTGATCATTAGACTAAAGTATGCCTACTTTGAATTGAAATTATTATACAATGATCACACACACACACACACTTGTTTTAAAGATTTCAAAACTTCATCCTAAGAATTTGACACTCAAGGGTATTTTACCCTCAGTTCAGAAATTCTATGGAAAACCTTGTTAATAAATATATAAATAGCATATTTATATGTATAAATCTTCTGTGTCATGTTTTCTTTTCAAATATTTTTGAATATTAAGAATCATTTCAATTACAAATAACAGTGTTATTATTTTAACCATTTCATAAAAGTTAAATTTGTATGGAAATTGATGTATCTAGGCTACAAGCACCTAGATCAGCAAAGTCTATAATATATCACTGCTGATGGCCATCCTATAATTAAAAAAAATATATTTAATTGTTAAAAGTTATGATTAAATGCCAAAAGCTAGAGAAACCAATAAGCCAAATATTTGTGTTAATCCAATTGAGAAGAAAGTAGAAAAACTGCTGTTTATAAGATTTTATATTTACTACTTCCAATAAGCAACCATTTTGGTACTGTAGTTTTTAATCATGTAGCCAACAAAACTGCACTTTAAAGGCCAGATGGTGTAAGTCTAGCTGGCTGGCCCACTTGTTAATTGCCTTGGCAACCACACAAATGGGTTGAAGCTGTGATCTCACTATCCTCATTAATTAGTACTTGGCCTGGATATGACATATAGCTCAAATAAGGATCACAAAACTAGCATGGCACCAGCAAGCAAAACAATCTTGTTAATCACAATAATATTAACTTTCTATATTCAGAATCTCTTAATATAAATTACTAAAATTAATATACCACAAGTGCACTGATACTTGCTATTAAGAATCTGCCAATCTTCCTAATGAAATGCACAATTCCAATTTTTTTCTAATTTATTTTAATTTTTACTAACAAAACTGCAACACTAAACAGCAATTTGCTAACATTAATTTCAAGCCACAACATTGTACATTTTTATAGTTAAATTGGCCTACAGTATATTAGGTGCTACAGAGCAGTGTTTCCCAACCAGTTTGGTGCAGATCATTATTTGCTGGGGTGTAAAACTTTGTATGAATATATAGTAATTAATGTTACCAGGATGCAGTGAAATATTCAAAAGATCTACCAGGATGCAATAGCTTTTGGGTTCAGAAACACTGCTATAGAGAACCACATACCTCTATTGAGAGATGAAGACATTTTTAGCCTATAAATAGTTTAGAACTGTATCAATTCTATGAGTTTTTAAGTAAAAGCAAAGAATAATATGTCAACCACAGTATATCTGCCATATCCAGTGCCAATGAGTTATTTTGCTTAACACCAGGGCTCATCAGGCCAGCTGGGATACAGTAAATAAAATACCCCTATTGAAAAACCAAGGTATTTTTAGTTTATGACTATATCAGTTCAAAGGACTTATAAGTGGAATTAAAGAAAATATGAAATATGTCAAACATAATGCTAGTGTGTGCAGAATCTGTGTAATTTGGTCAATTTAGTTTACAGTATATCCTTATACAATGACTTTTTCTCTACCTACACCAATGCTTTATTTGAGTAGTAGGGTAATATTTACTAATCAAATACCTACCATCAATGCTCCAAATAGCCTAACTGATATGCAGTCACCAACTTCCCTATATTAAACTCAGGTTTTAAAATTTCCTGTGAAGCCAATTTTATCACATTATATCACCCACAAAAAATGTAGCTCAATAATGAATAATTAATGCATTCAATGTAGTCAATATTAAAACAATAATGCTATCACTTTTGTTGTATTTAATAATAGGGTTAAATGTATACCTATCTCTTGTTTTTTCTACATATTTAATATTTTCCATTTTTCTACAAACACATTTGGTGAATCCTGATGCACATTTGTGATAGAAGAAAGTGAGATATGTTAATTTATGTCACAATTTCATTTTTAATATTGTTCCGTGTAATGATTAGTTAAAGGTTTGTAAATTCCAGCATATGTTTTCAGTAATTAAATCAAAATGTGTATGGTATATTTTTGTGTACATAATAATAAAAAAAATTTCCTTTATATGAAAAACATATTTAATAAGTTAACCTACATATGGTAGATGCTTGTATTAAGTTTTACTTTTTACATAAATAATAAAAATAAAATATCTTGCTCTAAGAGTAAATATTAGGTTGTAAATAATTTTACTTTTGATAAAAGATATACTACAGGGTGTTCAAGAATTTTGGAAACACTTTTGAAAAATCATACATAGAAAATCATTTAACATAAACATATACACAGTTTGCTGCATGTGCAAGAATAACGTTTAAAGATTTTAGCAGTCCTTATAAATGTTATTAACATGTTATTCAAGCAGGATGATGCCCCTCCACAATGGAGTTTTTAACAGCCAAAAACACAAACAGCCACTACAACCCCGGCTGAAACATAAAAAAAGTAATTTATTGAACTTTGACAACCATTTAAATCCAAAATGAAACTTTCAAACAATTGGAATGTAAAGTTCATCACTTACAAAATCACAATTAATAAATATGTGTCTGGCCAGGACTTGATACTAATACTAATAAATACAACATAAATTTCAAAGTTAATTATTTCAATAAATAAAGTAATTAGGAAAAAAGAACCAAAGAAAAAACCTAATTACAAAATAACAATATTCCTATTTAAACATCTACAAAAATCTCTAAAACCATCGAGCAATAATTAGCAATAATACTTTAGTTGTACCTTGTGAACTAACACACTGAAGCTCATGGCAGGGTTTTTATTTTGTCTTAGACTCTGTGATTACCTCTCATGTGAGTAGCTAATTTATTACTATTAAACGTAAATAATCTTTCACAACATTAATAGCATCTGTAAGTAACCGCTAGCGGAAGCTGGTGTCAGTTTCATAATACATACATACATACTTACTCAAAATCAACGTGATTAGCTAGAAGGTAAGCAGTTTAATATAAATAAAACTTCATAGCTAAACTAAACAATAGAAGGAATAATAAGTGAACAGCAAACAAAACCATAATAAAATAAAAGTAAAATTCATTATCTCACAAGCATTATTGTTCACTACACACTTGATGAAATATTCCCCAGTCAGTGGATTGGGTGGGGAGGTTTAATCAGTAGGCTCCCACATCCTCTGGACACTACACCTATGATTTTTTTATTTCTTTCTTTATGCAGCTTCACATAGGACATGGTTTACACAAGTAAGCTTGTGAGTAAGGATGAATTCCATCAATATATCCAAAAAGTGTTAAAAAAGGTTACTTCCACAATGTTGCAAGACACTTGGTACGAGATAGGGTACAAACTGCACATTTTGCAAATAACTAGTGATACACATGTTCAACTATTGCAATTGTATGCTGTAAAAACACTTTCAAAAAGTTAAACCATTATTCTTGCAGTGCAACAAACTGTGTGTCTACATGATTTTTCAAGTGTTTCCATATTTCTTAGATACCCTGTATTTTAACTATAAGATGATGTATTTGAATTATCCTTTATGTCAAAATGTTTTTCTTGCAACGTGCAATACATCTATAATTTATAAGTATTAGTATTAAACCTATTATTAATATTATTACAAAAATGGCACTCTGCAAGTAACTGGAAATGCAAGTTAGCATAATTAATGCTAAAAGTAAAAGTAGTTACATGTCTATTTTTTATTATTCGACTCAAAAACGATTTTTGTCACTAACGTTTATTTTTCACCCTTGAAATAGATATAAAACTGTCCAAAGACATAAGCAAAATACTTCAATATTCACTTAACAACAACCTCACAAGTTATATAATCTACCGTTAGGTGGCAGTAAAATCTCATAACCTAAGCCTAATTTTCTATTTGACTGGATGAACATTATTTTATTCTAATGCTAAGCCTACTTTGATGGCCCTTCTACTTTGAATGTTATTCTTTTTAGTGCTATTAGAAGCTTGCTCCACTTGAAACAATTAAAACCAAGCTAACCTTAAATCTTTAAATTCACTTACAGGAAAAGCCCTTATTCTCATTTTAGTGTCCTTCTTGCCCTGTTTCAAACTCATCTTGCAGTCTTCAAACTTTAAAAGGCGTCTAAACACATCTACAACAATCAAACTACATTCAATACGTTTAAATAAAAGGCTTTTAAATCTAATTTCCTGTTTTTTAATTTTGTTTTAGAATTTCTCTAACTGACCAAGGCCCTGAGTTCTACAGTAGGCCTAGTACAGCTATAAAATCAACTTTGACTAACACCATTCTTCCAAACCACAGCATGTGAAGACGATCGACTATTTCTTTTTTTCAACAACTCGATACAATAAAGTGTCATATTCTATAGAACTAAAAAGTTTAAAATAATTAAATAAGTAAAGACTATAAAACAAGTATTTAATCTAAATAAATTACAATATTTACAGGTATAAAATTATACTATTTTAAGTATTTATTAAAATATTTCTGCATGCCTGTTATGGGAATATTATACAAAATTTGTCTTAGTTCTCGGTAGTAACTATTAACACTAGTAGCATATTGTATGAAATTTTGGACGGTTACTATCACCGTCATTCTATGGTGAAATATTTAGCTTACAACGCTAGAAACCGGGTTTCGATAACCGTGGTAGGCAGAGCACAGAGAGCCTATTGTGTAGCTTTGTGCTTAACTTCAAACAAGACAAATAATAAATGATATTGTTACGTCTCTGGTCGTTTGTTAATTTCCGGTATAAATTCGTTCCGAAGAACTTCAGCGATACAAGTCCTTTCTTACTCAAAACAAATTTATTCTTTCTCGATATAACTTTGCAATACACAGAATTTCCACAGTCAGTTTAACTTAACTAATTTTATAAAAACACGCTATAATTCACGGGTATTCACACACTTACTTACGGCTTGACTCGATTATCTCTATCTTCAATCTCTCTATCTATGCCATTATTTCTCCGCTTTATTTGCCGGGCTTATATACAAAAAAGAGAGCGCCTAGAACAGACTAGAGTTGCCAGGAAAAGTAAAGATCATTCGAGAGTCTCATGACGTGTTACCA
>NW_013665735.1:69404-71449 GCF_000517525.1 Limulus polyphemus | reverse complement strand
ATTATCTCTATCTTCAATCTCTCTATCTATGCCTAGTTGTTGTATCGTTTGTTTCTTTTATTATGAGTTTATTTTTAATTATCTGGTGAAAACAATTCAACGTCCAATCTACTTAATGAAGCGAAATCAGCTTATTTCCTCCATGTACATTTCTACAAACTTGATGTTGAACATTGACATATAATGTTGTAAATTGTTTACAAATGACATTATACTTCTATTATTACAGTATTAGAACTAATGTACAGTCACGTGTATAAAGTATCCAACTCTCTTTTATGTTAATTAACTTTCAACTCAGCTAACTATATGCTTCACAGAATTTCGTGTTTATAGTGTACGTGCGAAATTGCTAGAACAAAACTTGACGTCAAATTAGAAATTTCTAACAATGCGCCCTCTAGCTTATCAACAAATTGTAACGTTAAAAATATAGCTTAGAACAATATATAGGGGCCTTCATATTGGTCCCCCTCTAACCTCTGGGTGGTCTTGAGTATATATGTTTTGACCATTTAGTTCAGGTAAACTTGGATTACTACAACAACGCTATCTCAAAGAAGCTTGAAATAGTTTGATCCTGCAACTGTGCCCACTTTCTGGGCTGTGTAAGTCTATCTCATGGAATGAGACAAATATATGTACAAGTTGTCATGTGTTGTTTGGGTTATTTCCAGTGAATATGTTATTTGGAATAATCAGTAACAGAGGATATCAATGGAATATGAGATACCACACTTGAGTCCATTTGCCTGACTTGAAAATGGAATATAGAATAATTCTTGCTGTCCTTATCTCGTGCATGTATTTAAAAATCCCCATGAGCTCCAGCAGTCAGTTTGTGCACAAACACCAAGAAGATAATCAGTTTGGTAAGTACACCCATATTTTTGTGAGTACAGAATTGGTTTATTTTTTCACTTGTGTTTTTTCATTTGCTGTCTGTGTTCAGTTTATTCTCTGCATACCATTTCCAGAACCTGCTGTATTCTGGAAATCTTAGGCTACATGTTGATATCAATATACCTGAATATACAACAGTAATAAAACAAATAAAAAGTGTTGAAGGTAAAGTGAATTTAAATGTAAAGTGAAATTGAATTAAGCTTAAGCTGGAATGGCGAAATTGCAATGCACATAGTCAGCAATAAATTAGAATAAAGACAAGATATACACTTTACAAACAGAAATGAATATTCAAACTCACAGAAAGTGTCAAACCACTCTCACAATTCAAATGTTCTCTATAACCGAATAGTCACTTGTTGAACACTAAAAATTTGGTATTTTCCCAATATTTTGTTTCGTTGTTGGGCGTAATGCGGCTTCACGCCAAGGGTGACTCTGGACACCAATAGAAAGGTCTCGTGAGATAGCAGGTAACATCCTTAACCGACTCCTGTAACAGAATCAAACACCTAGAACTAAACTTAGCTCATGAGATACAATATAGTTCCTGATCAATAAATATAGCTATAACAATTAAACTAGCTATTTATAATACTGAAATACATTATCTGTATAGATATTATGGCTGGAGGAATACAAAGTCTGTCTGGAACCAATCATAAATGAGATTGTTAATAAATAATGTAGAGCCAAAGGATGTAATTTTTTGAAAAAGGGAAGTATTCACTGTTATCTATGGAAGTAAAATATGAAACATACTCACACAACAGAGAAATTGGTTCAACAAGGGCGCCAGAAATATTCTTCAACCAATATGAAGCAATCCTTTCACCTTCAAAGTGTAGAGTATGATCACAAAGGAAAAACATTTTTAAAAATCGCCATTGTAATGTGAGTTTTATATCACAGTTTTTTATTTTTATAACACATAAAATTCAATATTTTCTTCAGCTACAGAGGCCATATTTTCCCCCTTTTTATTATTTTGTGATGATAAAGTCCATTTTAGGTTCCAAATTACTCCCATCTTTAGAAAAAAAAGACATTATATTCATTTAGATTTAGCATCATTGCAAGATGTTGATAACTTTGAAATCTCTATGTCTTTACTAGTCAAACATTTCCATTTACACGGA